>NW_027616806.1:35000-186345 GCF_964187855.1 Myxine glutinosa | reverse complement strand
GGTTTTTCAACACTAACACAAGTGCGAAAAGTGGTTTTTCAACACTAACACAAGTGCAAAAAGTGTTTTTTAAACGCTAACACAAGTGCGAAAAGTGTTTTTTCCACACTAATACAAGTGCAAAAGTGGTTTCCTGCACCAACACAAGTGCGAAAAGTGGTTTTTCAACACGAACACAAGTGTAAGAAGTGGTTTTTCAACACTAACACAAGTGCGAAAAGTGTTTTTTCCACACTAATACAAGTGCAAAAGTGGTTTCCTGCACCACACAATTGCGAAAAGTGGTTTTTCAACACTATCACAAGTGCAAAAAGTGTTTTTTCCACACTAATACAAGTGCGAAAAGTGGTTTTTCAACACTAACACAAGTGCAAAAAGTGTTTTTTCCACACTAATACAAGTGCAAAAGTGGTTTCCTGCACCAACACAAGTGCGAAAAGTGGTTTTTCAACACTAACACAAGTGCGAAAAGTGGTTTCTCAACACTAACGCAAGTGCAAAAAGTGGTTTTTCCACACTAATACAAGTGCAAAAGTGGTTTCCTGCACCAACACAAGTGCGAAAAGTGGTTTTTCAACACTAACACAAGTGCAAAAAGTGGTTTTTCAACACTATCACAAGTGCAAAAAGTGTTTTTTCCACACTAATATAAGTGCAAAAGTGGTTTCCTGCACCAACACAAGTGCGAAAAGTTGTTTTTCAACACTAACACAAGTGCGAAAAGTGGTTTTTCAACACTATCACAGGTGCAAAAAGTGGTTTTCCACACTAATACAAGTGCAAAAGTGGTTTCCTGCACCAACACGAGTGCAAAAAGTGGTTTTTCAACACTAACACAAGTACGAAAAGTGGTTTTTCAACACTAACACAAGTGCAAAAAGTGTTTTTTCAATACTATCACAAGTGAAAAAGTGTTTTTTCCACACTAATACAAGTGCAAAAGTGGTTTTTCAACACTAACACAAGTGCAAAAAGTGTTTTTTCCACACTAATACAAGTGCAAAAGTGGTTTCCTGCACCAACACAAGTGCGAAAAGTGGTTTCTCAACACTAACGCAAGTGCAAAAAGTGGTTTTTCCACACTCATACAAGTGCAAAAGTGGTTTCCTGCACCAACACAAGTGCGAAAAGTGGTTTTTCAACACTAACACAAGTGCAAAAAGTGGTTTTTCAACACTATCACAAGTGCAAAAAGTGTTTTTTCCACACTAATATAAGTGCAAAAGTGGTTTCCTGCACCAACACAAGTGCGAAAAGTGGTTTTTCAACACTAACACAAGTGCGAAAAGTGGTTTTTCAACACTATCACAGGTGCAAAAAGTGGTTTTCCACACTAATACAAGTGCAAAAGTGGTTTCCTGCACCAACACAAGTGCAAAAAGTGGTTTTTCAACACTAACACAAGTATGAAAAGTGGTTTTTCAACACTAACACAAGTGCAAAAAGTGTTTTTTCAATACTATCACAAGTGAAAAAGTGTTTTTTCCACACTAATACAAGTGCAAAAGTGGTTTTTCAACACTAACACAAGTGCGAAAAGTGGTTTTTCAACACTAACACAAGTGCGAAAAGTGGTTTTTCAACACTATCACAAGTGCAAAAAGTGGTTTTTCCACACTAATACAAGTGCAAAAGTGGTTTCCTGCACCAACACAAGTGCGAAAAGTGGTTTTTAAACGCTAACACAAGTGCAAAAAGTGTTTTTTCCACACTAATTCAAGTGTAAAAGTGGTTTCCTGCACCAACACAAGTGCGAAAAGTGGTTTTTCAACACTAACACAAGTGCGAAAAGTGGTTTTTCAACACTAACACAAGTGCAAAAAGTGGTTTTTAAATGCTAACACAAGTGCGAAAAGTGTTTTTTCCACACTAATACAAGTGCAAAAGTGGTTTCCTGCACCAACACAAGTGCGAAAAGTGGTTTTTCAATACTAACACAAGTGCGAAAAGTGGTTTCTCAACACTAACACAAGTGCGAAAAGTGGTTTTTCCACACTAATACAAGTGCAAAAGTGGTTTCCTGCACCAACACAAGTGCGAAAAGTGGTTTTTCAACACTAACACAAGTGCGAAAAGTGGTTTTTCAACACTATCACAAGTGCAAAAAGTGTTTTTTCCACACTAATACAAGTGCAAAAGTGGTTTCCTGCACCAACACAAGTGCGAAAAGTGGTTTTTCAACACTAACACAAGTGCGAAAAGTGGTTTTTCAACACTAACACAAGTGCGAAAAGTGGTTTTTCAACACTAACACAAGTGCGAAAAGCGGTTTTTCCACACTAATACAAGTGCAAAAGTGGTTTCCTGCACCAACACGAGTGCGAAAAGTGGTTTTTCAACACTAACACAAGTGCGAAAAGTGGTTTTTCAACACTAACACAAGTGCGAAAAGTGGTTTTTCCACACTAATACAAGTGCAAAAGTGGTTTCCTGCACAAACACATGTGCGAAAAGTGGTTTCCTGCACAAACACATGTGCGAAAAGTGGTTTTTCAACACTAACACAAGTGCGAAAAGTGGTTTTTCAACACTAACACAAGTGCAAAAAGTGTTTTTTCAACACTATCACAAGTGAAAAAGTGTTTTTTCCACACTAATACAAGTGCAAAAGTGTTTTTTCAACACTAACACATGTGCGAAAAGTGTTTTTTCAACACTAACACATGTGCGAAAAGTGGTTTTTCAACACTAACACAAGTGCGAAAAGTGGTTTTTCAACACTATCACAAGTGCAAAAAGTGTTTTTTCCACACAAATACATGTGCAAAAGTGGTTTCCTGCACAAACACAAGTGCGAAAAGTGGTTTTACAACACTAACACAAGTGCGAAAAGTGGTTTTTCAACACTATCACAAGTGCAAAAAGTGTTTTTCCACACTAATACAAGTGCAAAAGTGGTTTCCTGCACCAACACAAGTGCGATAAGTGGTTTTTCAACACTAACACAAGTGCGAAAAGTGGTTTTTCAACAATAACAACAGTGCGAAAAGTGGTTTTTCCACACTAATACAAGTGCAAAAGTGGTTTCCTGCACCAACACAAGTGCGAAAAGTGGTTTTTCAACACTAACACAAGTGCAAAAAGTGTTTTTTCCACACTAATACAAGTGCAAAAGTGCTTTCCTGCTTCAACACTAACACAAGTGCGAAAAGTGGTTTTTCAACACTATCACAAGTGCAAAAAGTGTTTTTTCCACACTATACAAGTGCAAAAGTGGTTTCCTGCACCAACACAAGTGCGATAAGTGGTTTTTCAACACTAACACAAGTGCGAAAAGTGGTTTTTCAACAATAACAACAGTGCGAAAAGTGGTTTTTCCACACTAATACAAGTGCAAAAGTGGTTTCCTGCACCAACACAAGTGCGAAAAGTGGTTTTTCAACACTATCACAAGTGCAAAAAGTGTTTTTTCCACACTAATACAAGTGCAAAAGTGCTTTCCTGCTCCAACACAAGTGCGAAAAGTGGTTTTTCAACACTAACACAAGTGCGAAAAGTGGTTTTTCAACACTAGCACAAGTGCAAAAAGTGTTTTTTCAACACTATCACAAGTGAAAAATTGTTTTTTCACACGAATACAAGTGCAAAAGTGGTTTTCAACACTAACACATGTGCGAAAAGTGGTTTTTCCACTGTAATACAAGTGCAAAAGTGGTTTCCTGCACCAACACAAGTGCGAAAAGTGGTTTTTCAACACTAACACAAGTGCGAAAAGTGGTTTTTCAACACTATCACAAGTGCAAAAAGTGTTTTTTCCACACTAATACAAGTGCAAAAGTGGTTTCCTGCACCAACACAAGTGCGAAAAGTGGTTTTTCAACACTAACACAAGTGCGAAAAGTGGTTTCTCAACACTAACACAAGTGCAAAAAGTGGTTTTCCACACTAATACAAGTGCAAAAGTGGTTTCCTGCACCAACACAAGTGCGAAAAGTGGTTTTTCAACACTAACACAAGTGCAAAAAGTGGTTTTTCAACATTATCACAAGTGCAAAAAGTGTTTTTTCCACACTAATACAAGTGCAAAAGTGGTTTCCTGCACCAACACAAGTGTGAAAAGTGGTTTTTCAACACTAACACAAGTGCGAAAAGCGGTTTTTCAACACTAACACAAGTGCGAAAAGTGGTTTTTCCACACTAATACAAGTGCAAAAGTGGTTTCCTGCACCAACACAAGTGCGAAAAGTGGTTTTTCAACACTAACACAAGTGCGAAAAGTGGTTTTTCAACACTATCACAAGTGCAAAAAGTGGTTTTCCACACTAATACAAGTGCAAAAGTGGTTTCCTGCACCAACACAAGTGCGAAAAGTGGTTTTTCAACACTAACACAAGTGCGAAAAGTGGTTTTTCAACACTAACACAAGTGCAAAAAGTGGTTTTTAAACGCTAACACAAGTGCGAAAAGTGTTTTTTCCACACTAATACAAGTGCAAAAGTGTTTTTTCAACACTAACACATGTGCGAAAAGTGGTTTTTCAACACTAACACAAGTGCGAAAAGTGGTTTTTCAACACTATCACAAGTGCAAAAAGTGTTTTTTCCACACAAATACATGTGCAAAAGTGGTTTCCTGCACAAACACAAGTGCGAAAAGTGGTTTTTCAACACTAACACAAGTGCGAAAAGTGGTTTTTCAACACTATCACAAGTGCAAAAAGTGTTTTTCCACACTAATACAAGTGCAAAAGTGGTTTCCTGCACCAACACAAGTGCGATAAGTGGTTTTTCAACACTAACACAAGTGCGAAAAGTGGTTTTTCAACAATAACAACAGTGCGAAAAGTGGTTTTTCCACACTAATACAAGTGCAAAAGTGGTTTCCTGCACCAACACAAGTGCGAAAAGTGGTTTTTCAACACTAACACAAGTGCAAAAAGTGTTTTTTCCACACTAATACAAGTGCAAAAGTGCTTTCCTGCTCCAACACAAGTGCGAAAAGTGGTTTTTCAACACTAACACAAGTGCGAAAAGTGGTTTTTCAACACTATCACAAGTGCAAAAAGTGTTTTTTCCACACTAATACAAGTGCAAAAGTGGTTTCCTGCACCAACACAAGTGCGATAAGTGGTTTTTCAACACTAACACAAGTGCGAAAAGTGGTTTTTCAACAATAACAACAGTGCGAAAAGTGGTTTTTCCACACTAATACAAGTGCAAAAGTGGTTTCCTGCACCAACACAAGTGCGAAAAGTGGTTTTTCAACACTATCACAAGTGCAAAAAGTGTTTTTTCCACACTAATACAAGTGCAAAAGTGCTTTCCTGCTCCAACACAAGTGCGAAAAGTGGTTTTTCAACACTAACACAAGTGCGAAAAGTGGTTTTTCAACACTAGCACAAGTGCAAAAAGTGTTTTTTCAACACTATCACAAGTGAAAAATTGTTTTTTCACACGAATACAAGTGCAAAAGTGGTTTTCAACACTAACACATGTGCGAAAAGTGGTTTTTCAACACTATCACAAGTGCAAAAAGTGTTTTTTCCACTGTAATACAAGTGCAAAAGTGGTTTCCTGCACCAACACAAGTGCGAAAAGTGGTTTTTCAACACTAACACAAGTGCGAAAAGTGGTTTTTCAACACTATCACAAGTGCAAAAAGTGTTTTTTCCACACTAATACAAGTGCAAAAGTGGTTTCCTGCACCAACACAAGTGCGAAAAGTGGTTTTTAAACACTAACACAAGTGCGAAAAGTGGTTTCTCAACACTAACACAAGTGCAAAAAGTGGTTTTCCACACTAATACAAGTGCAAAAGTGGTTTCCTGCACCAACACAAGTGCGAAAAGTGGTTTTTCAACACTAACACAAGTGCAAAAAGTGGTTTTTCAACATTATCACAAGTGCAAAAAGTGTTTTTTCCACACTAATACAAGTGCAAAAGTGGTTTCCTGCACCAACACAAGTGTGAAAAGTGGTTTTTCAACACTAACACAAGTGCGAAAAGCGGTTTTTCAACACTAACACAAGTGCGAAAAGTGGTTTTTCCACACTAATACAAGTGCAAAAGTGGTTTCCTGCACCAACACAAGTGCGAAAAGTGGTTTTTCAACACTAACACAAGTGCGAAAAGTGGTTTTTCAACACTATCACAAGTGCAAAAAGTGGTTTTTCCACACTAATACAAGTGCAAAAGTGGTTTCCTGCACCAACACAAGTGCGAAAAGTGGTTTTTCAACACTAACACAAGTGCGAAAAGTGGTTTTTCAACACTAACACAAGTGCAAAAAGTGGTTTTTAAATGCTAACACAAGTGCGAAAAGTGTTTTTTCCACACTAATACAAGTGCAAAAGTGGTTTCCTGCACCAACACAAGTGCGAAAAGTGGTTTTTCAACACGAACACAAGTGTAAGAAGTGGTTTTTCAACACTAACACAAGTGCGAAAAGTGTTTTTTCCACACTAATTCAAGTGCAAAAGTGGTTTCCTGCACCAACACAAGTGCGAAAAGCGGTTTTTCAACACTAACACAAGTGCGAAAAGTGGTTTTTCAACACTAACACAAGTGCAAAAAGTGGTTTTTAAACACTACCACAAGTGCAAAAAGTGTTTTTTCCACACTAACACAAGTGCAAAAGTGGTTTTTCAACACTAACACAAGTGCGAAAAGTGGTTTTTCCACAATAATACAAGTGCAAAAGTGGTTTCCTGCACCAACACAAGTGCGAAAAGTGGTTTTTCAACACTAACACAAGTGCGAAAAGTGGTTTTTCAACACTATCACAAGTGCAAAAAGTGTTTTTTCCACACTAATACAAGTGCAAAAGTGGTTTTTCAACACTAACACAAGTGCAAAAAGTGTTTTTTCCCACACTAATTCAAGTGCAAAAGTGGTTTCCTGCACCAACACAAGTGCGAAAAGTGGTTTTTCAACACTAACACAAGTGCGAAAAGTGGTTTTTCAACACTAACACAAGTGCAAAAAGTGTTTTTTAAACGCTAACACAAGTGCGAAAAGTGTTTTTTCCACACTAATACAAGTGCAAAAGTGGTTTCCTGCACCAACACAAGTGCGAAAAGTGGTTTATCAACACGAACACAAGTGTAAGAAGTGGTTTTTCAACACAAGTGCGAAAAGTGGTTTTTCAACACTATCACAAGTGCGAAAAGTGTTTTTTCCACACTAATACAAGTGCAAAAGTGGTTTCCTGCACCAACACAAGTGCGAAAAGTGGTTTTTCAACACTATCACAAGTGCAAAAAGTGTTTTTTCCACACTAATACAAGTGCGAAAAGTGGTTTTTCAACACTAACACAAGTGCAAAAAGTGTTTTTTCCACACTAATACAAGTGCAAAAGTGGTTTCCTGCACCAACACAAGTGCGAAAAGTAGTTTTTCAACACTAACACAAGTGCGAAAAGTGGTTTCTCAACACTAACGCAAGTGCAAAAAGTGGTTTTTCCACACTAATACAAGTGCAAAAGTGGTTTCCTGCACCAACACAAGTGCGAAAAGTGGTTTTTCAACACTAACACAAGTGCAAAAAGTGGTTTTTCAACACTATCACAAGTGCAAAAAGTGTTTTTTCCACACTAATATAAGTGCAAAAGTGGTTTCCTGCACCAACACAAGTGCGAAAAGTGGTTTTTCAACACTAACACAAGTGCGAAAAGTGGTTTTTCAACACTATCACAGGTGCAAAAAGTGGTTTTCCACACTAATACAAGTGCAAAAGTGGTTTCCTGCACCAACACAAGTGCAAAAAGTGGTTTTTCAACACTAACACAAGTACGAAAAGTGGTTTTTCAACACTAACACAAGTGCAAAAAGTGTTTTTTCAATACTATCACAAGTGAAAAAGTGTTTTTTCCACACTAATACAAGTGCAAAAGTGGTTTTTCAACACTAACACAAGTGCAAAAAGTGTTTTTTCCACACTAATACAAGTGCAAAAGTGGTTTCCTGCACCAACACAAGTGCGAAAAGTGGTTTTTCAACACTAACACAAGTGCGAAAAGTGGTTTCTCAACACTAACGCAAGTGCAAAAAGTGGTTTTTCCACACTCATACAAGTGCAAAAGTGGTTTCCTGCACCAACACAAGTGCGAAAAGTGGTTTTTCAACACTAACACAAGTGCAAAAAGTGGTTTTTCAACACTATCACAAGTGCAAAAAGTGTTTTTTCCACACTAATATAAGTGCAAAAGTGGTTTCCTGCACCAACACAAGTGCGAAAAGTGGTTTTTCAACACTAACACAAGTGCGAAAAGTGGTTTTTCAACACTATCACAGGTGCAAAAAGTGGTTTTCCACACTAATACAAGTACAAAAGTGGTTTCCTGCACCAACACAAGTGCAAAAAGTGGTTTTTCAACACTAACACAAGTACGAAAAGTGGTTTTTCAACACTAACACAAGTGCAAAAAGTGTTTTTTCAATACTATCACAAGTGAAAAAGTGTTTTTTCCACACTAATACAAGTGCAAAAGTGGTTTTTCAACACTAACACAAGTGCGAAAAGTGGTTTTTCAACACTAACACAAGTGCGAAAAGTGGTTTTTCAACACTATCACAAGTGCAAAAAGTGGTTTTTCCACACTAATACAAGTGCAAAAGTGGTTTCCTGCACCAACACAAGTGCGAAAAGTGGTTTTTCAACACTAGCACAAGTGCGAAAAGTGGTTTTTCAACACTAACACAAGTGCAAAAAGTGGTTTTTAAACGCTAACACAAGTGCGAAAAGTGTTTTTTCCACACTAATACAAGTGCAAAAGTGGTTTCCTGCACCAACACAAGTGAGAAAAGTGGTTTTTCAACACTAACACAAGTGCAAAAAGTGTGTTTTCCACACTAATTCAAGTGTAAAAGTGGTTTCCTGCACCAACACAAGTGCGAAAAGTGGTTTTTCAATACTAACACAAGTGCGAAAAGTGGTTTCTCAACACTAACACAAGTGCGAAAAGTGGTTTTTCCACACTAATACAAGTGCAAAAGTGGTTTCCTGCACCAACACAAGTGCGAAAAGTGGTTTTTCAACACTAACACAAGTGCGAAAAGTGGTTTTTCAACACTATCACAAGTGCAAAAAGTGTTTTTTCCACACTAATACAAGTGCAAAAGTGGTTTCCTGCACCAACACAAGTGCGAAAAGTGGTTTTTCAACACTAACACAAGTGCAAAAAGTGGTTTTTCAACACTAACACAAGTGCGAAAAGTGGTTTTTCAACACTAACACAAGTGCGAAAAGCGGTTTTTCCACACTAATACAAGTGCAAAAGTGGTTTCCTGCACCAACACGAGTGCGAAAAGTGGTTTTTCAACACTAACACAAGTGCGAAAAGTGGTTTTTCAACACTAACACAAGTGCGTAAAGTGGTTTTTCAACACTATCACAAGTGCAAAAAGTGGTTTTCCACACTAATACAAGTGCAAAAGTGGTTTCCTGCACCAACACAAGTGCGAAAAGTGGTTTTTCAACACTAACACAAGTACGAAAAGTGGTTTTTCAACACTAACACAAGTGCAAAAAGTGTTTTTTAACACTATCACAAGTGAAAAAGTGTTTTTTCCACACTAATACAAGTGCAAAAGTGGTTTTTCAACACTATCACAAGTGCAAAAAGTGGTTTTTCCACACTAATACAAGTGCAAAAGTGGTTTCCTGCACAAACACATGTGCGAAAAGTGGTTTTTCAACACTAACACAAGTGCAAAAGTGGTTTTTCAACACTAACACAAGTGCGAAAAGTGGTTTTTCAACACTAACACAAGTGCGAAAAGTGGTTTTTACACACTAATACAAGTGCAAAAGTGGTTTCCTGCACAACACAAGTGCGAAAAGTGGTTTTTCAACACTAACACAAGTGCAAAAAGTGTTTTTTCCACACTAATACAAGTGCAAAAGTGGTTTTTCAACACTAACACAAGTGCGAAAAGTGGTTTTTCAATACTATCACAAGTGAAAAAGTGTTTTTTCCACACTAATACAAGTGCAAAAGTGGTTTTTCAACACTAGCACAAGTGCAAAAAGTGGTTTTTCAACACTAACACAAGTGCGAAAAGTGGTTTTTCAACACTATCACAAGTGCAAAAAGTGGTTTTTCCACACTAATACAAGTGCAAAAGTGGTTTCCTGCACCAACACAAGTGCGAAAAGTGGTTTTTCAACACTAGCACAAGTGCGAAAAGTGGTTTTTCAACACTAACACAAGTGCAAAAAGTGGTTTTTAAACGCTAACACAAGTGCGAAAAGTGTTTTTTCCACACTAATACAAGTGCAAAAGTGGTTTCCTGCACCAACACAAGTGAGAAAAGTGGTTTTTCAACACTAACACAAGTGCAAAAAGTGGTTTTTCAACACTAACACAAGTGCGAAAAGTGTTTTTTCCACACTAACACAAGTGCAAAAGTGGTTTCCTGCAACAACACAAGTGCGAAAAGTGGTTTTTCAACACTATCACAAGTGCAAAAAGTGTTTTTTCCACACTAATACAAGTGCGAAAAGTGGTTTTTCAACAATAACACAAGTGCAAAAAGTGTTTTTTCCACACTAATACAAGTGCAAAAGTGGTTTCCTGCACCAACACAAGTGCGAAAAGTGGTTTTTCAATACTAACACAAGTGCGAAAAGTGGTTTCTCAACACTAACACAAGTGCGAAAAGTGGTTTTTCCACACTAATACAAGTGCAAAAGTGGTTTCCTGCACCAACACAAGTGCGAAAAGTGGTTTTTCAACACTAACACAAGTGTGAAAAGTGGTTTTTCAACACTAACACAAGTGCGAAAAGCGGTTTTTCCACACTAATACAAGTGCAAAAGTGGTTTCCTGCACCAACACAAGTGCGAAAAGTGGTTTTTCAACACTAAGACATGTGCGAAAAGTGGTTTTTCAACACTAACACAAGTGCAAAAAGTGTTTTTTCCACACTAATACAAGTGCAAAAGTGGTTTTTCAACACTAACACAAGTGCAAAAAGTGTTTTTTCCACACTAATTCAAGTGCAAAAGTGGTTTCCTGCACCAACACAAGTGCGAAAAGTGGTTTTTCAACACTAACACAAGTACGAAAAGTGGTTTTTCAACACTAACACAAGTGAAAAAAGTGTTTTTTCAACACTATCACAAGTGAAAAAGTGTTTTTTCCACACTAATACAAGTGCAAAAGTGGTTTTTCAACACTAACACAAGTGCGAAAAGTGGTTTTTCAACACTAACACAAGTGCGAAAAGTGGTTTTTCAACACTATCACAAGTGCAAAACGTGGTTTTTCCACACTAATACAAGTGCAAAAGTGGTTTCCTGCACCAACACAAGTGCGAAAAGTGGTTTTTCAACACTAGCACAAGTGCGAAAAGTGGTTTTTCAACGCTAACACAAGTGCAAAAAGTGGTTTTTAAACGCTAACACAAGTGCGAAAAGTGTTTTTTCCACACTAAAACAAGTGCAAAAGTGGTTTCCTGCACCAACACAAGTGCGAAAAGTGGTTTTTCAACACGAACACAAGTGCAAAAAGTGGTTTTTCAACACTAACACAAGTGCGAAAAGTGTTTTTTCCACACTAACACAAGTGCAAAAGTGGTTTCCTGCACCAACACAAGTGTGAAAAGTGGTTTTTCAACACTATCACAAGTGCAAAAAGTGTTTTTTCCACACTAATACAAGTGCGAAAAGTGGTTTTTCAACAATAACACAAGTGCAAAAAGTGTTTTTTCCACACTAATACAAGTGCAAAAGTGGTTGCCTGCACCAACACAAGTGCGAAAAGTGGTTTTTCAATACTAACACAAGTGCGAAAAGTGGTTTCTCAACACTAACACAAGTGCGAAAAGTGGTTTTGCCACACTAATACAAGTGCAAAAGTGGTTTCCTGCACCAACACAAGTGCGAAAAGTGGTTTTTCAACACTAACACAAGTGCGAAAAGTGGTTTTTCAACACTATCACAAGTGCAAAAAGTGTTTTTTCCACACTAATACAAGTGCAAAAGTGGTTTCCTGCACCAACACAAGTGCGAAAAGTGGTTTTTCAACACTAACACAAGTGCGAAAAGTGGTTTTTCAACACTAACACAAGTGCGAAAAGTGGTTTTTCAACACTAACACAAGTGCGAAAAGCGGTTTTTCCACACTAATACAAGTGCAAAAGTGGTTTCCTGCACCAACACGAGTGCGAAAAGTGGTTCTTCAACACTAACACAAGTGCGAAAAGTGGTTTTTCAACACTAACACAAGTGCGAAAAGTGGTTTTTCCACACTAATACAAGTGCAAAAGTGGTTTCCTGCACAAACACATGTGCGAAAAGTGGTTTTTCAACACTAACACAAGTGCAAAAGTGGTTTTTTCAACACTAACACAAGTGCGAAAAGTGGTTTTTCAACACTAACACAAGTGCGAAAAGTGGTTTTTCCACACTAATACAAGTGCAAAAGTGGTGTCCTGCACAACACAAGTGCGAAAAGTGGTTTTTCAACACTAACACAAGTGCGAAAAGTGGTTTTTCAACACTACCACAAGTGAAAAAAGTGTTTTTTCCACACTAATACAAGTGCAAAAGTGGTTTTTCAACACTAACACAAGTGCGAAAAGTGGTTTTTCAACGCGAACACAAGTGCGAAAAGTGGTTTTTTCACAATAATACAAGTGCAAAATTGGTTTCCTGCACCAACACAAGTGCGATAAGTGGTTTTTCAACACTAGCACAAGTGCGAAAAGTGGTTTTTCAACACTATCACAAGTGCAAAAAGTGTTTTTTCCACACTAATACAAGTGCAAAAGTGGTTTTTCAACACTAACACAAGTGCAAAAAGTGTTTTTTCCACACTAATTCAAGTGCAAAAGTGGTTTCCTGCACCAACACAAGTGCGAAAAGTGGTTTTTCCACACTAACACAAGTGCGAAAAGTGGTTTTTCAACACTAACACAAGTGCAAAAAGTGGTTTTGAAACGCTAACACAAGTGCGAAAAGTGTTTTTTCCACACTAATACAAGTGCAAAAGTGGTTTCCTGCACCAACACAAGTGCGAAAAGTGGTTTTTCAACACTAACACAAGTGCAAAAAGTGGTTTTTCAACACTAACACAAGTGCGAAAAGTGTTTTTTCCACACTAATACAAGTGCAAAAGTGGTTTCCTGCACCAACACAAGTGCGAAAAGTGGTTTTTCAACACTATCACAAGTGCAAAAAGTGTTTTTTCCACACTAATACAAGTGCAAAAGTGGTTTCCTGCACCAACACAAGTGCGAAAAGTGGTTTTTCAACACTAACACAAGTGCAAAAAGTGGTTTTTCAACACTAACACAAGTGCGAAAAGTGTTTTTTCCACACTAATACAAGTGCAAAAGTGGTTTCCTGCACCAACACAAGTGCGAAAAGTGGTTTTTCAACACTATCACAAGTGCAAAAAGTGTTTTTTCCACACTAATACAAGTGCGAAAAGTGGTTTTTCAACACTAACACAAGTGCAAAAAGTGTTTTTTCCACACTAATACAAGTGCAAAAGTGGTTTCCTGCACCAACACAAGTGCGAAAAGTGGTTTTTCAACACTAACACAAGTGCGAAAAGTGGTTTTTCAACACTATCACAAGTGCGAAAAGTGGTTTTTCAACACTAACACAAGTGCGAAAAGTGGTTTTTCAACACTAACACAAGTGCGAAAAGTGGTTTTTCAACACTATCACAAGTGCAAAAAGTGGTTTTCCACACTAATACAAGTGCAAAAGTGGTTTCCTGCACCAACACAAGTGCGAAAAGTGGTTTTTCAACACTAACACAAGTGCGAAAAGTGTTTTTTCCACACTAACACAAGTGCAAAAGTGGTTTCCTGCACCAACACAAGTGTGAAAAGTGGTTTTTCAACACTATCACAAGTGCAAAAAGTGTTTTTTCCACACTAATACAAGTGCGAAAAGTGGTTTTTCAACAATAACACAAATGCAAAAAGTGTTTTTTCCACACTAATACAAGTGCAAAAGTGGTTTCCTGCACCAACACAAGTGCGAAAAGTGGTTTTTCAATACTAACACGAGTGCGAAAAGTGGTTTCTCAACACTAACACAAGTGCAAAAAGTGGTTTTTCCACACTAATACAAGTGCAAAAGTGGTTTCCTGCACCAATACAAGTGCGAAAAGTGGTTTTTCAACACTAACACAAGTGCGAAAAGTGGTTTTTCAACACTAACACAAGTGCGAAAAGTGGTTTTTCAACACTAACACAAGTGCGAAAAGCGGTTTTTCCACACTAATACAAGTGCAAAAGTGGTTTCCTGCACCAACACGAGTGCGAAAAGTGGTTTTTCAACACTAACACAAGTGCGAAAAGTGGTTTTTCAACACTAACACAAGTGCGAAAAGTGGTTTTTCCACACTAATACAAGTGCAAAAGTGGTTTCCTGCACAAACACATGTGCGAAAAGTGGTTTTTCAACACGAACACAAGTGCAAAAGTGGTTTTTCAACACTAACACAAGTGCGAAAAGTGGTTTTTCAACACTAACACAAGTGCGAAAAGTGGTTTTTCCACACTAATACAAGTGCAAAAGTGGTTTCCTGCACAACACAAGTGCGAAAAGTGGTTTTTCAACACTAACACAAGTGCGAAAAGTGGTTTTTCAACACTACCACAAGTGCAAAAAGTGTTTTTTCCACACTAATACAAGTGCAAAAGTGGTTTTTCAACACTAACACAAGTGCGAAAAGTGGTTTTTCAATACTATCACAAGTGAAAAAGTGTTTTTTCCACACTAATACAAGTACAAAAGTGGTTTTTCAACACTAGCACAAGTGCGAAAAGTGGTTTTTCAACACTAACACAAGTGCGAAAAGTGGTTTTTCAACACTATCACAAGTGCAAAAAGTGGTTTTTCCACACTAATACAAGTGCAAAAGTGGTTTCCTGCACCAACACAAGTGCGAAAAGTGGTTTTTCAACACTAGCACAAGTGCGAAAAGTGGTTTTTCAACACTAACACAAGTGCAAAAAGTGGTTTTTAAACGCTAACACAAGTGCGAAAAGTGTTTTTTCCACACTAATACAAGTGCAAAAGTGGTTTCCTGCACCAACACAAGTGAGAAAAGTGGTTTTTCAACACTAACACAAGTGCAAAAAGTGGTTTTTCAACACTAACACAAGTGCGAAAAGTGTTTTTTCCACACTAACACAAGTGCAAAAGTGGTTTCCTGCAACAACACAAGTGCGAAAAGTGGTTTTTCAACACTATCACAAGTGCGAAAAGTGGTTTTTCAACACTATCACAAGTGCAAAACGTGGTTTTTCCACACTAATACAAGTGCAAAAGTGGTTTCCTGCACCAACACAAGTGCGAAAAGTGGTTTTTCAACACTAGCACAAGTGCGAAAAGTGGTTTTTCAACGCTAACACAAGTGCAAAAAGTGGTTTTTAAACGCTAACACAAGTGCGAAAAGTGTTTTTTCCACACTATCACAAGTGAAAAAGTGTTTTTTCCACACTAATACAAGTGCAAAAGTGGTTTTTCAACACTAACACAAGTGCGAAAAGTGGTTTTTCAACACTAACACAAGTGCGAAAAGTGGTTTTTCAACACTATCACAAGTGCAAAACGTGGTTTTTCCACACTAATACAAGTGCAAAAGTGGTTTCCTGCACCAACACAAGTGCGAAAAGTGGTTTTTCAACACTAGCACAAGTGCGAAAAGTGGTTTTTCAACGCTAACACAAGTGCAAAAAGTGGTTTTTAAACGCTAACACAAGTGCGAAAAGTGTTTTTTCCACACTAAAACAAGTGCAAAAGTGGTTTCCTGCACCAACACAAGTGCGAAAAGTGGTTTTTCAACACGAACACAAGTGCAAAAAGTGGTTTTTCAACACTAACACAAGTGCGAAAAGTGTTTTTTCCACACTAACACAAGTGCAAAAGTGGTTTCCTGCACCAACACAAGTGTGAAAAGTGGTTTTTCAACACTATCACAAGTGCAAAAAGTGTTTTTTCCACACTAATACAAGTGCGAAAAGTGGTTTTTCAACAATAACACAAGTGCAAAAAGTGTTTTTTCCACACTAATACAAGTGCAAAAGTGGTTGCCTGCACCAACACAAGTGCGAAAAGTGGTTTTTCAATACTAACACAAGTGCGAAAAGTGGTTTCTCAACACTAACACAAGTGCGAAAAGTGGTTTTGCCACACTAATACAAGTGCAAAAGTGGTTTCCTGCACCAACACAAGTGCGAAAAGTGGTTTTTCAACACTAACACAAGTGCGAAAAGTGGTTTTTCAACACTATCACAAGTGCAAAAAGTGTTTTTTCCACACTAATACAAGTGCAAAAGTGGTTTCCTGCACCAACACAAGTGCGAAAAGTGGTTTTTCAACACTAACACAAGTGCGAAAAGTGGTTTTTCAACACTAACACAAGTGCGAAAAGTGGTTTTTCAACACTAACACAAGTGCGAAAAGCGGTTTTTCCACACTAATACAAGTGCAAAAGTGGTTTCCTGCACCAACACGAGTGCGAAAAGTGGTTCTTCAACACTAACACAAGTGCGAAAAGTGGTTTTTCAACACTAACACAAGTGCGAAAAGTGGTTTTTCCACACTAATACAAGTGCAAAAGTGGTTTCCTGCACAAACACATGTGCGAAAAGTGGTTTTTCAACACTAACACAAGTGCAAAAGTGGTTTTTTCAACACTAACACAAGTGCGAAAAGTGGTTTTTCAACACTAACACAAGTGCGAAAAGTGGTTTTTCCACACTAATACAAGTGCAAAAGTGGTGTCCTGCACAACACAAGTGCGAAAAGTGGTTTTTCAACACTAACACAAGTGCGAAAAGTGGTTTTTCAACACTACCACAAGTGAAAAAAGTGTTTTTTCCACACTAATACAAGTGCAAAAGTGGTTTTTCAACACTAACACAAGTGCGAAAAGTGGTTTTTCAACGCTAACACAAGTGCGAAAAGTGGTTTTTTCACAATAATACAAGTGCAAAATTGGTTTCCTGCACCAACACAAGTGCGATAAGTGGTTTTTCAACACTAGCACAAGTGCGAAAAGTGGTTTTTCAACACTATCACAAGTGCAAAAAGTGTTTTTTCCACACTAATACAAGTGCAAAAGTGGTTTTTCAACACTAACACAAGTGCAAAAAGTGTTTTTTCCACACTAATTCAAGTGCAAAAGTGGTTTCCTGCACCAACACAAGTGCGAAAAGTGGTTTTTCCACACTAACACAAGTGCGAAAAGTGGTTTTTCAACACTAACACAAGTGCAAAAAGTGGTTTTGAAACGCTAACACAAGTGCGAAAAGTGTTTTTTCCACACTAATACAAGTGCAAAAGTGGTTTCCTGCACCAACACAAGTGCGAAAAGTGGTTTTTCAACACTAACACAAGTGCAAAAAGTGGTTTTTCAACACTAACACAAGTGCGAAAAGTGTTTTTTCCACACTAATACAAGTGCAAAAGTGGTTTCCTGCACCAACACAAGTGCGAAAAGTGGTTTTTCAACACTATCACAAGTGCAAAAAGTGTTTTTTCCACACTAATACAAGTGCAAAAGTGGTTTCCTGCACCAACACAAGTGCGAAAAGTGGTTTTTCAACACTAACACAAGTGCAAAAAGTGGTTTTTCAACACTAACACAAGTGCGAAAAGTGTTTTTTCCACACTAATACAAGTGCAAAAGTGGTTTCCTGCACCAACACAAGTGCGAAAAGTGGTTTTTCAACACTATCACAAGTGCAAAAAGTGTTTTTTCCACACTAATACAAGTGCGAAAAGTGGTTTTTCAACACTAACACAAGTGCAAAAAGTGTTTTTTCCACACTAATACAAGTGCAAAAGTGGTTTCCTGCACCAACACAAGTGCGAAAAGTGGTTTTTCAACACTAACACAAGTGCGAAAAGTGGTTTTTCAACACTATCACAAGTGCGAAAAGTGGTTTTTCAACACTAACACAAGTGCGAAAAGTGGTTTTTCAACACTAACACAAGTGCGAAAAGTGGTTTTTCAACACTATCACAAGTGCAAAAAGTGGTTTTCCACACTAATACAAGTGCAAAAGTGGTTTCCTGCACCAACACAAGTGCGAAAAGTGGTTTTTCAACACTAACACAAGTGCGAAAAGTGTTTTTTCCACACTAACACAAGTGCAAAAGTGGTTTCCTGCACCAACACAAGTGTGAAAAGTGGTTTTTCAACACTATCACAAGTGCAAAAAGTGTTTTTTCCACACTAATACAAGTGCGAAAAGTGGTTTTTCAACAATAACACAAATGCAAAAAGTGTTTTTTCCACACTAATACAAGTGCAAAAGTGGTTTCCTGCACCAACACAAGTGCGAAAAGTGGTTTTTCAATACTAACACGAGTGCGAAAAGTGGTTTCTCAACACTAACACAAGTGCAAAAAGTGGTTTTTCCACACTAATACAAGTGCAAAAGTGGTTTCCTGCACCAATACAAGTGCGAAAAGTGGTTTTTCAACACTAACACAAGTGCGAAAAGTGGTTTTTCAACACTAACACAAGTGCGAAAAGTGGTTTTTCAACACTAACACAAGTGCGAAAAGCGGTTTTTCCACACTAATACAAGTGCAAAAGTGGTTTCCTGCACCAACACGAGTGCGAAAAGTGGTTTTTCAACACTAACACAAGTGCGAAAAGTGGTTTTTCAACACTAACACAAGTGCGAAAAGTGGTTTTTCCACACTAATACAAGTGCAAAAGTGGTTTCCTGCACAAACACATGTGCGAAAAGTGGTTTTTCAACACGAACACAAGTGCAAAAGTGGTTTTTCAACACTAACACAAGTGCGAAAAGTGGTTTTTCAACACTAACACAAGTGCGAAAAGTGGTTTTCCACACTAATACAAGTGCAAAAGTGGTTTCCTGCACAACACAAGTGCGAAAAGTGGTTTTTCAACACTAACACAAGTGCGAAAAGTGGTTTTTCAACACTACCACAAGTGCAAAAAGTGTTTTTTCCACACTAATACAAGTGCAAAAGTGGTTTTTCAACACTAACACAAGTGCGAAAAGTGGTTTTTCAATACTATCACAAGTGAAAAAGTGTTTTTTCCACACTAATACAAGTACAAAAGTGGTTTTTCAACACTAGCACAAGTGCGAAAAGTGGTTTTTCAACACTAACACAAGTGCGAAAAGTGGTTTTTCAACACTATCACAAGTGCAAAAAGTGGTTTTTCCACACTAATACAAGTGCAAAAGTGGTTTCCTGCACCAACACAAGTGCGAAAAGTGGTTTTTCAACACTAGCACAAGTGCGAAAAGTGGTTTTTCAACACTAACACAAGTGCAAAAAGTGGTTTTTAAACGCTAACACAAGTGCGAAAAGTGTTTTTTCCACACTAATACAAGTGCAAAAGTGGTTTCCTGCACCAACACAAGTGAGAAAAGTGGTTTTTCAACACTAACACAAGTGCAAAAAGTGGTTTTTCAACACTAACACAAGTGCGAAAAGTGTTTTTTCCACACTAACACAAGTGCAAAAGTGGTTTCCTGCAACAACACAAGTGCGAAAAGTGGTTTTTCAACACTATCACAAGTGCAAAAAGTGTTTTTTCCACACTAATACAAGTGCGAAAAGTGGTTTTTCAACAATAACACAAGTGCAAAAAGTGTTTTTTCCACACTAATACAAGTGCAAAAGTGGTTTCCTGCACCAACACAAGTGCGAAAAGTGGTTTTTCAATACTAACACAAGTGCGAAAAGTGGTTTCTCAACACTAACACAAGTGCGAAAAGTGGTTTTTCCACACTAATACAAGTGCAAAAGTGGTTTCCTGCACCAACACAAGTGCGAAAAGTGGTTTTTCAACACTAACACAAGTGCGAAAAGTGGTTTTTCAACACTAACACAAGTGCGAAAAGCGGTTTTTCCACACTAATACAAGTGCAAAAGTGGTTTCCTGCACCAACACAAGTGCGAAAAGTGGTTTTTCAACACTAAGACATGTGCGAAAAGTGGTTTTTCAACACTAACACAAGTGCGAAAAGTGGTTTTTCAACACTAACACAAGTGCGAAAAGTGGTTTTTCAACACTATCACAAGTGAAAAAGTGTTTTTTCCACACTAATACAAGTGCAAAAGTGGTTTTTCAACACTAACACAAGTGCGAAAAGTGGTTTTTCAACACTAACACAAGTGCGAAAAGTGGTTTTTCAACACTATCACAAGTGCAAAACGTGGTTTTTCCACACTAATACAAGTGCAAAAGTGGTTTCCTGCACCAACACAAGTGCGAAAAGTGGTTTTTCAACACTAGCACAAGTGCGAAAAGTGGTTTTTCAACACTAACACAAGTGCAAAAAGTGGTTTTTCAACACTAACACAAGTGCGAAAAGTGTTTTTTCCACACTAATACAAGTGCAAAAGTGGTTTCCTGCACCAACACAAGTGCGAAAAGTGGTTTTTCAACACTATCACAAGTGCAAAAAGTGTTTTTTCCACACTAATACAAGTGCGAAAAGTGGTTTTTCAACACTAACACAAGTGTAAAAAGTGTTTTTTCCACACTAATACAAGTGCAAAAGTGGTTTCCTGCACCAACACAAGTGCGAAAAGTGGTTTTTCAACACTAACACAAGTGCGAAAAGTGGTTTCTCAACACTAACACAATTGCAAAAAGTGGTTTTTCCACACTAATACAAGTGCAAAAGTGGTTTCCTGCACCAACACAAGTGCGAAAAGTGGTTTTTCAACACTAACACAAGTGCAAAAAGTGGTTTTTCAACACTATCACAAGTGCAAAAAGTGTTTTTGCCACACTAATATAAGTGCAAAAGTGGTTTCCTGCACCAACACAAGTGCGAAAAGTGGTTTTTCAACACTAACACAAGTGCGTAAAGTGGTTTTTCAACACTATCACAAGTGCAAAAAGTGGTTTTCCACACTAATACAAGTGCAAAAGTGGTTTCCTGCACCAACACAAGTGCGAAAAGTGGTTTTTCAACACTAACACAAGTACGAAAAGTGGTTTTTCAACACTAACACAAGTGAAAAAAGTGTTTTTTCAACACTATCACAAGTGAAAAAGTGTTTTTTCCACACTAATACAAGTGCAAAAGTGGTTTTTCAACACTAACACAAGTGCGAAAAGTGGTTTTTCAACACTAACACAAGTGCGAAAAGTGGTTTTTCAACACTATCACAAGTGCAAAACGTGGTTTTTCCACACTAATACAAGTGCAAAAGTGGTTTCCTGCACCAACACAAGTGCGAAAAGTGGTTTTTCAACACTAGCACAAGTGCGAAAAGTGGTTTTTCAACACTAACACAAGTGCAAAAAGTGGTTTTTAAACGCTAACACAAGTGCGAAAAGTGTTTTTTCCACACTAAAACAAGTGCAAAAGTGGTTTCCTGCACCATAACAAGTGCGAAAAGTGGTTTTTCAACACGAACACAAGTGCAAAAAGTGGTTTTTCAACACTAACACAAGTGCGAAAAGTGTTTTTTCCACACTAACACAAGTGCAAAAGTGGTTTCCTGCACCAACACAAGTGTGAAAAGTGGTTTTTCAACACTATCACAAGTGCAAAAAGTGTTTTTTCCACACTAATACAAGTGCGAAAAGTGGTTTTTCAACAATAACACAAGTGCAAAAAGTGTTTTTTCCACACTAATACAAGTGCAAAAGTGGTTGCCTGCACCAACACAAGTGCGAAAAGTGGTTTTTCAATACTAACACAAGTGCGAAAAGTGGTTTCTCAACACTAACACAAGTGCGAAAAGTGGTTTTTCCACACTAATACAAGTGCAAAAGTGGTTTCCTGCACCAACACAAGTGCGAAAAGTGGTTTTTCAACACTAACACAAGTGCGAAAAGTGGTTTTTCAACACTATCACAAGTGCAAAAAGTGTTTTTTCCACACTAATACAAGTGCAAAAGTGGTTTCCTGCACCAACACAAGTGCGAAAAGTGGTTTTTCAACACTAACACAAGTGCGAAAAGTGGTTTTTCAACACTAACACAAGTGCGAAAAGTGGTTTTTCAACACTAACACAAGTGCGAAAAGCGGTTTTTCCACACTAATACAAGTGCAAAAGTGGTTTCCTGCACCAACACGAGTGCGAAAAGTGGTTCTTCAACACTAACACAAGTGCGAAAAGTGGTTTTTCAACACTAACACAAGTGCGAAAAGTGGTTTTTCCACACTAATACAAGTGCAAAAGTGGTTTCCTGCACAAACACATGTGCGAAAAGTGGTTTTTCAACACTAACACAAGTGCAAAAGTGGTTTTTTCAACACTAACACAAGTGCGAAAAGTGGTTTTTCAACACTAACACAAGTGCGAAAAGTGGTTTTTCCACACTAATACAAGTGCAAAAGTGGTTTCCTGCACAACACAAGTGCGAAAAGTGGTTTTTCAACACTAACACAAGTGCGAAAAGTGGTTTTTCAACACTACCACAAGTGCAAAAAGTGTTTTTTCCACACTAATACAAGTGCAAAAGTGGTTTCCTGCACCAACACAAGTGCGAAAAGTGGTTTTTCAACACTATCACAAGTGCAAAAAGTGTTTTTTCCACACTAATACAAGTGCGAAAAGTGGTTTTTCAACACTAACACAAGTGTAAAAAGTGTTTTTTCCACACTAATACAAGTGCAAAAGTGGTTTCCTGCACCAACACAAGTGCGAAAAGTGGTTTTTCAACACTAACACAAGTGCGAAAAGTGGTTTCTCAACACTAACACAATTGCAAAAAGTGGTTTTTTCCACACTAATACAAGTGCAAAAGTGGTTTCCTGCACCAACACAAGTGCGAAAAGTGGTTTTTCAACACTAACACAAGTGCAAAAAGTGGTTTTTCAACACTATCACAAGTGCAAAAAGTGTTTTTTCCACACTAATATAAGTGCAAAAGTGGTTTCCTGCACCAACACAAGTGCGAAAAGTGGTTTTTCAACACTAACACAAGTGCGTAAAGTGGTTTTTCAACACTATCACAAGTGCAAAAAGTGGTTTTCCACACTAATACAAGTGCAAAAGTGGTTTCCTGCACCAACACAAGTGCGAAAAGTGGTTTTTCAACACTAACACAAGTACGAAAAGTGGTTTTTCAACACTAACACAAGTGAAAAAAGTGTTTTTTCAACACTATCACAAGTGAAAAAGTGTTTTTTCCACACTAATACAAGTGCAAAAGTGGTTTTTCAACACTAACACAAGTGCGAAAAGTGGTTTTTCAACACTAACACAAGTGCGAAAAGTGGTTTTTCAACACTATCACAAGTGCAAAACGTGGTTTTTCCACACTAATACAAGTGCAAAAGTGGTTTCCTGCACCAACACAAGTGCGAAAAGTGGTTTTTCAACACTAGCACAAGTGCGAAAAGTGGTTTTTCAACACTAACACAAGTGCAAAAAGTGGTTTTTAAACGCTAACACAAGTGCGAAAAGTGTTTTTTCCACACTAAAACAAGTGCAAAAGTGGTTTCCTGCACCAACACAAGTGCGAAAAGTGGTTTTTCAACACGAACACAAGTGCAAAAAGTGGTTTTTCAACACTAACACAAGTGCGAAAAGTGTTTTTTCCACACTAACACAAGTGCAAAAGTGGTTTCCTGCACCAACACAAGTGTGAAAAGTGGTTTTTCAACACTATCACAAGTGCAAAAAGTGTTTTTTCCACACTAATACAAGTGCGAAAAGTGGTTTTTCAACAATAACACAAGTGCAAAAAGTGTTTTTTCCACACTAATACAAGTGCAAAAGTGGTTGCCTGCACCAACACAAGTGCGAAAAGTGGTTTTTCAATACTAACACAAGTGCAAAAAGTGGTTTCTCAACACTAACACAAGTGCGAAAAGTGGTTTTCCACACTAATACAAGTGCAAAAGTGGTTTCCTGCACCAACACAAGTGCGAAAAGTGGTTTTTCAACACTAACACAAGTGCGAAAAGTGGTTTTTCAACACTATCACAAGTGCAAAAAGTGGTTTTTCCACACTAATACAAGTGCAAAAGTGGTTTCCTGCACCAACACAAGTGCGAAAAGTGGTTTTTCAACACTAACACAAGTGCGAAAAGTGGTTTTTCAACACTAACACAAGTGCGAAAAGTGGTTTTTCAACACTAACACAAGTGCGAAAAGCGGTTTTTCCACACTAATACAAGTGCAAAAGTGGTTTCCTGCACCAACACGAGTGCGAAAAGTGGTTCTTCAACACTAACACAAGTGCGAAAAGTGGTTTTTCAACACTAACACAAGTGCGAAAAGTGGTTTTTCCACACTAATACAAGTGCAAAAGTGGTTTCCTGCACAAACACATGTGCGAAAAGTGGTTTTTCAACACTAACACAAGTGCAAAAGTGGTTTTTTCAACACTAACACAAGTGCGAAAAGTGGTTTTTCAACACTAACACAAGTGCGAAAAGTGGTTTTTCCACACTAATACAAGTGCAAAAGTGGTTTCCTGCACAACACAAGTGCGAAAAGTGGTTTTTCAACACTAACACAAGTGCGAAAAGTGGTTTTTCAACACTACCACAAGTGCAAAAAGTGTTTTTTCCACACTAATACAAGTGCAAAAGTGGTTTTTCAACACTAACACAAGTGCGAAAAGTGGTTTTTCAACGCTAACACAAGTGCGAAAAGTGGTTTTTTCACAATAATACAAGTGCAAAATTGGTTTCCTGCACCAACACAAGTGCGAAAAGTGGTTTTTCAACACTAGCACAAGTGCGAAAAGTGGTTTTTCAACACTATCACAAGTGCAAA
Organism: Myxine glutinosa; assembly: GCF_964187855.1. Classification (NCBI taxonomy): domain Eukaryota; kingdom Metazoa; phylum Chordata; class Myxini; order Myxiniformes; family Myxinidae; genus Myxine; species Myxine glutinosa. The sequence continues at coordinate 161,687 of NW_027616806.1, read as the reverse complement.
AAGTGTTTTTTCCACACTAATACAAGTGCAAAAGTGGTTTTTCAACACTAACACAAGTGCAAAAAGTGTTTTTTCCACACTAATTCAAGTGCAAAAGTGGTTTCCTGCACCAACACAAGTGCGAAAAGTGGTTTTTCCACACTAACACAAGTGCGAAAAGTGGTTTTTCAACACTAACACAAGTGCAAAAAGTGGTTTTGAAACGCTAACACAAGTGCGAAAAGTGTTTTTTCCACACTAATACAAGTGCAAAAGTGGTTTCCTGCACCAACACAAGTGCGAAAAGTGGTTTTTCAACACTAACACAAGTGCAAAAAGTGGTTTTTCAACACTAACACAAGTGCGAAAAGTGTTTTTTCCACACTAATACAAGTGCAAAAGTGGTTTCCTGCACCAACACAAGTGCGAAAAGTGGTTTTTCAACACTATCACAAGTGCAAAAAGTGTTTTTTCCACACTAATACAAGTGCAAAAGTGGTTTCCTGCACCAACACAAGTGCGAAAAGTGGTTTTTCAACACTAACACAAGTGCAAAAAGTGGTTTTTCAACACTAACACAAGTGCGAAAAGTGTTTTTTCCACACTAATACAAGTGCAAAAGTGGTTTCCTGCACCAACACAAGTGCGAAAAGTGGTTTTTCAACACTATCACAAGTGCAAAAAGTGTTTTTTCCACACTAATACAAGTGCGAAAAGTGGTTTTTCAACACTAACACAAGTGCAAAAAGTGTTTTTTCCACACTAATACAAGTGCAAAAGTGGTTTCCTGCACCAACACAAGTGCGAAAAGTGGTTTTTCAACACTAACACAAGTGCGAAAAGTGGTTTTTCAACACTATCACAAGTGCGAAAAGTGGTTTTTCAACACTAACACAAGTGCGAAAAGTGGTTTTTCAACACTAACACAAGTGCGAAAAGTGGTTTTTCAACACTATCACAAGTGCAAAAAGTGGTTTTTCCACACTAATACAAGTGCAAAAGTGGTTTCCTGCACCAACACAAGTGCGAAAAGTGGTTTTTCAACACTAACACAAGTGCGAAAAGTGTTTTTTCCACACTAACACAAGTGCAAAAGTGGTTTCCTGCACCAACACAAGTGTGAAAAGTGGTTTTTCAACACTATCACAAGTGCAAAAAGTGTTTTTTCCACACTAATACAAGTGCGAAAAGTGGTTTTTCAACAATAACACAAATGCAAAAAGTGTTTTTTCCACACTAATACAAGTGCAAAAGTGGTTTCCTGCACCAACACAAGTGCGAAAAGTGGTTTTTCAATACTAACACGAGTGCGAAAAGTGGTTTCTCAACACTAACACAAGTGCAAAAAGTGGTTTTTCCACACTAATACAAGTGCAAAAGTGGTTTCCTGCACCAACACAAGTGCGAAAAGTGGTTTTTCAACACTAACACAAGTGCGAAAAGTGGTTTTTCAACACTAACACAAGTGCGAAAAGTGGTTTTTCAACACTAACACAAGTGCGAAAAGCGGTTTTTCCACACTAATACAAGTGCAAAAGTGGTTTCCTGCACCAACACGAGTGCGAAAAGTGGTTTTTCAACACTAACACAAGTGCGAAAAGTGGTTTTTCAACACTAACACAAGTGCGAAAAGTGGTTTTTCCACACTAATACAAGTGCAAAAGTGGTTTCCTGCACAAACACATGTGCGAAAAGTGGTTTTTCAACACGAACACAAGTGCAAAAGTGGTTTTTCAACACTAACACAAGTGCGAAAAGTGGTTTTTCAACACTAACACAAGTGCGAAAAGTGGTTTTTCCACACTAATACAAGTGCAAAAGTGGTTTCCTGCACAACACAAGTGCGAAAAGTGGTTTTTCAACACTAACACAAGTGCGAAAAGTGGTTTTTCAACACTACCACAAGTGCAAAAAGTGTTTTTTCCACACTAATACAAGTGCAAAAGTGGTTTTTCAACACTAACACAAGTGCGAAAAGTGGTTTTTCAATACTATCACAAGTGAAAAAGTGTTTTTTCCACACTAATACAAGTGCAAAAGTGGTTTTTCAACACTAGCACAAGTGCGAAAAGTGGTTTTTCAACACTAACACAAGTGCGAAAAGTGGTTTTTCAACACTATCACAAGTGCAAAAAGTGGTTTTTCCACACTAATACAAGTGCAAAAGTGGTTTCCTGCACCAACACAAGTGCGAAAAGTGGTTTTTCAACACTAGCACAAGTGCGAAAAGTGGTTTTTCAACACTAACACAAGTGCAAAAAGTGGTTTTTAAACGCTAACACAAGTGCGAAAAGTGTTTTTTCCACACTAATACAAGTGCAAAAGTGGTTTCCTGCACCAACACAAGTGAGAAAAGTGGTTTTTCAACACTAACACAAGTGCAAAAAGTGGTTTTTCAACACTAACACAAGTGCGAAAAGTGTTTTTTCCACACTAACACAAGTGCAAAAGTGGTTTCCTGCAACAACACAAGTGCGAAAAGTGGTTTTTCAACACTATCACAAGTGCAAAAAGTGTTTTTTCCACACTAATACAAGTGCGAAAAGTGGTTTTTCAACAATAACACAAGTGCAAAAAGTGTTTTTTCCACACTAATACAAGTGCAAAAGTGGTTTCCTGCACCAACACAAGTGCGAAAAGTGGTTTTTCAATACTAACACAAGTGCGAAAAGTGGTTTCTCAACACTAACACAAGTGCGAAAAGTGGTTTTTCCACACTAATACAAGTGCAAAAGTGGTTTCCTGCACCAACACAAGTGCGAAAAGTGGTTTTTCAACACTAACACAAGTGCGAAAAGTGGTTTTTCAACACTAACACAAGTGCGAAAAGCGGTTTTTCCACACTAATACAAGTGCAAAAGTGGTTTCCTGCACCAACACAAGTGCGAAAAGTGGTTTTTCAACACTAAGACATGTGCGAAAAGTGGTTTTTCAACACTAACACAAGTGCGAAAAGTGGTTTTTCAACACTAACACAAGTGCGAAAAGTGGTTTTTCAACACTATCACAAGTGAAAAAGTGTTTTTTCCACACTAATACAAGTGCAAAAGTGGTTTTTCAACACTAACACAAGTGCGAAAAGTGGTTTTTCAACACTAACACAAGTGCGAAAAGTGGTTTTTCAACACTATCACAAGTGCAAAACGTGGTTTTTCCACACTAATACAAGTGCAAAAGTGGTTTCCTGCACCAACACAAGTGCGAAAAGTGGTTTTTCAACACTAGCACAAGTGCGAAAAGTGGTTTTTCAACACTAACACAAGTGCAAAAAGTGGTTTTTCAACACTAACACAAGTGCGAAAAGTGTTTTTTCCACACTAATACAAGTGCAAAAGTGGTTTCCTGCACCAACACAAGTGCGAAAAGTGGTTTTTCAACACTATCACAAGTGCAAAAAGTGTTTTTTCCACACTAATACAAGTGCGAAAAGTGGTTTTTCAACACTAACACAAGTGTAAAAAGTGTTTTTTCCACACTAATACAAGTGCAAAAGTGGTTTCCTGCACCAACACAAGTGCGAAAAGTGGTTTTTCAACACTAACACAAGTGCGAAAAGTGGTTTCTCAACACTAACACAATTGCAAAAAGTGGTTTTTTCCACACTAATACAAGTGCAAAAGTGGTTTCCTGCACCAACACAAGTGCGAAAAGTGGTTTTTCAACACTAACACAAGTGCAAAAAGTGGTTTTTCAACACTATCACAAGTGCAAAAAGTGTTTTTGCCACACTAATATAAGTGCAAAAGTGGTTTCCTGCACCAACACAAGTGCGAAAAGTGGTTTTCCAACACTAACACAAGTGCGTAAAGTGGTTTTTAAACGCTAACACAAGTGCGAAAAGTGGTTTCTCAACACTAACACAATTGCAAAAAGTGGTTTTTTCCACACTAATACAAGTGCAAAAGTGGTTTCCTGCACCAACACAAGTGCGAAAAGTGGTTTTTCAACACTAACACAAGTGCAAAAAGTGGTTTTTCAACACTATCACAAGTGCAAAAAGTGTTTTTGCCACACTAATATAAGTGCAAAAGTGGTTTCCTGCACCAACACAAGTGCGAAAAGTGGTTTTTCAACACTAACACAAGTACGAAAAGTGGTTTTTCAACACTAACACAAGTGAAAAAAGTGTTTTTTCAACACTATCACAAGTGAAAAAGTGTTTTTTCCACACTAATACAAGTGCAAAAGTGGTTTTTCAACACTAACACAAGTGCGAAAAGTGGTTTTTCAACACTAACACAAGTGCGAAAAGTGGTTTTTCAACACTATCACAAGTGCAAAACGTGGTTTTTCCACACTAATACAAGTGCAAAAGTGGTTTCCTGCACCAACACAAGTGCGAAAAGTGGTTTTTCAACACTAGCACAAGTGCGAAAAGTGGTTTTTCAACACTAACACAAGTGCAAAAAGTGGTTTTTAAACGCTAACACAAGTGCGAAAAGTGTTTTTTCCACACTAAAACAAGTGCAAAAGTGGTTTCCTGCACCAACACAAGTGCGAAAAGTGGTTTTTCAACACGAACACAAGTGCAAAAAGTGGTTTTTCAACACTAACACAAGTGCGAAAAGTGTTTTTTCCACACTAACACAAGTGCAAAAGTGGTTTCCTGCACCAACACAAGTGTGAAAAGTGGTTTTTCAACACTATCACAAGTGCAAAAAGTGTTTTTTCCACACTAATACAAGTGCGAAAAGTGGTTTTTCAACAATAACACAAGTGCAAAAAGTGTTTTTTCCACACTAATACAAGTGCAAAAGTGGTTGCCTGCACCAACACAAGTGCGAAAAGTGGTTTTTCAATACTAACACAAGTGCGAAAAGTGGTTTCTCAACACTAACACAAGTGCGAAAAGTGGTTTTTCCACACTAATACAAGTGCAAAAGTGGTTTCCTGCACCAACACAAGTGCGAAAAGTGGTTTTTCAACACTAACACAAGTGCGAAAAGTGGTTTTTCAACACTATCACAAGTGCAAAAAGTGTTTTTTCCACACTAATACAAGTGCAAAAGTGGTTTCCTGCACCAACACAAGTGCGAAAAGTGGTTTTTCAACACTAACACAAGTGCGAAAAGTGGTTTTTCAACACTAACACAAGTGCGAAAAGTGGTTTTTCAACACTAACACAAGTGCGAAAAGCGGTTTTTCCACACTAATACAAGTGCAAAAGTGGTTTCCTGCACCAACACGAGTGCGAAAAGTGGTTCTTCAACACTAACACAAGTGCGAAAAGTGGTTTTTCAACACTAACACAAGTGCGAAAAGTGGTTTTTCCACACTAATACAAGTGCAAAAGTGGTTTCCTGCACAAACACATGTGCGAAAAGTGGTTTTTCAACACTAACACAAGTGCAAAAGTGGTTTTTTCAACACTAACACAAGTGCGAAAAGTGGTTTTTCAACACTAACACAAGTGCGAAAAGTGGTTTTTCCACACTAATACAAGTGCAAAAGTGGTTTCCTGCACAACACAAGTGCGAAAAGTGGTTTTTCAACACTAACACAAGTGCGAAAAGTGGTTTTTCAACACTACCACAAGTGCAAAAGTGTTTTTTCCACACTAATACAAGTGCAAAAGTGGTTTTTCAACACTAACACAAGTGCGAAAAGTGGTTTTTCAACGCTAACACAAGTGCGAAAAGTGGTTTTTTCACAATAATACAAGTGCAAAATTGGTTTCCTGCACCAACACAAGTGCGAAAAGTGGTTTTTCAACACTAGCACAAGTGCGAAAAGTGGTTTTTCAACACTATCACAAGTGCAAAAAGTGTTTTTTCCACACTAATACAAGTGCAAAAGTGGTTTTTCAACACTAACACAAGTGCAAAAAGTGTTTTTTCCACACTAATTCAAGTGCAAAAGTGGTTTCCTGCACCAACACAAGTGCGAAAAGTGGTTTTTCCACACTAACACAAGTGCGAAAAGTGGTTTTTCAACACTAACACAAGTGCAAAAAGTGGTTTTGAAACGCTAACACAAGTGCGAAAAGTGTTTTTTCCACACTAATACAAGTGCAAAAGTGGTTTCCTGCACCAACACAAGTGCGAAAAGTGGTTTTTCAACACTAACACAAGTGCAAAAAGTGGTTTTTCAACACTAACACAAGTGCGAAAAGTGTTTTTTCCACACTAATACAAGTGCAAAAGTGGTTTCCTGCACAAACACATGTGCGAAAAGTGGTTTCTCAACACTAACACAAGTGCGAAAAGTGGTTTTTCCACACTAATACAAGTGCAAAAGTGGTTTCCTGCACCAACACAAGTGCGAAAAGTGGTTTTTCAACACTAACACAAGTGCGAAAAGTGGTTTTTCAACACTATCACAAGTGCAAAAAGTGTTTTTTCCACACTAATACAAGTGCAAAAGTGGTTTCCTGCACCAACACAAGTGCGAAAAGTGGTTTTTCAACACTAACACAAGTGCGAAAAGTGGTTTTTCAACACTAACACAAGTGCGAAAAGTGGTTTTTCAACACTAACACAAGTGCGAAAAGCGGTTTTTCCACACTAATACAAGTGCAAAAGTGGTTTCCTGCACCAACACGAGTGCGAAAAGTGGTTCTTCAACACTAACACAAGTGCGAAAAGTGGTTTTTCAACACTAACACAAGTGCGAAAAGTGGTTTTTCCACACTAATACAAGTGCAAAAGTGGTTTCCTGCACAAACACATGTGCGAAAAGTGGTTTTTCAACACTAACACAAGTGCAAAAGTGGTTTTTTCAACACTAACACAAGTGCGAAAAGTGGTTTTTCAACACTAACACAAGTGCGAAAAGTGGTTTTTCCACACTAATACAAGTGCAAAAGTGGTTTCCTGCACAACACAAGTGCGAAAAGTGGTTTTCCAACACTAACACAAGTGCGAAAAGTGGTTTTTCAACACTACCACAAGTGCAAAAAGTGTTTTTTCCACACTAATACAAGTGCAAAAGTGGTTTTTCAACACTAACACAAGTGCGAAAAGTGGTTTTTCAACGCTAACACAAGTGCGAAAAGTGGTTTTTTCACAATAATACAAGTGCAAAATTGGTTTCCTGCACCAACACAAGTGCGAAAAGTGGTTTTTCAACACTAGCACAAGTGCGAAAAGTGGTTTTTCAACACTATCACAAGTGCAAAAAGTGTTTTTTCCACACTAATACAAGTGCAAAAGTGGTTTTTCAACACTAACACAAGTGCAAAAAGTGTTTTTTCCACACTAATTCAAGTGCAAAAGTGGTTTCCTGCACCAACACAAGTGCGAAAAGTGGTTTTTCCACACTAACACAAGTGCGAAAAGTGGTTTTTCAACACTAACACAAGTGCAAAAAGTGGTTTTGAAACGCTAACACAAGTGCGAAAAGTGTTTTTTCCACACTAATACAAGTGCAAAAGTGGTTTCCTGCACCAACACAAGTGCGAAAAGTGGTTTTTCAACACTAACACAAGTGCAAAAAGTGGTTTTTCAACACTAACACAAGTGCGAAAAGTGTTTTTTCCACACTAATACAAGTGCAAAAGTGGTTTCCTGCACCAACACAAGTGCGAAAAGTGGTTTTTCAACACTATCACAAGTGCAAAAAGTGTTTTTTCCACACTAATACAAGTGCAAAAGTGGTTTCCTGCACCAACACAAGTGCGAAAAGTGGTTTTTCAACACTAACACAAGTGCAAAAAGTGGTTTTTCAACACTAACACAAGTGCGAAAAGTGTTTTTTCCACACTAATACAAGTGCAAAAGTGGTTTCCTGCACCAACACAAGTGCGAAAAGTGGTTTTTCAACACTATCACAAGTGCAAAAAGTGTTTTTTCCACACTAATACAAGTGCGAAAAGTGGTTTTTCAACACTAACACAAGTGCAAAAAGTGTTTTTTCCACACTAATACAAGTGCAAAAGTGGTTTCCTGCACCAACACAAGTGCGAAAAGTGGTTTTTCAACACTAACACAAGTGCGAAAAGTGGTTTTTCAACACTATCACAAGTGCGAAAAGTGGTTTTTCAACACTAACACAAGTGCGAAAAGTGGTTTTTCAACACTAACACAAGTGCGAAAAGTGGTTTTTCAACACTATCACAAGTGCAAAAAGTGGTTTTTCCACACTAATACAAGTGCAAAAGTGGTTTCCTGCACCAACACAAGTGCGAAAAGTGGTTTTTCAACACTAACACAAGTGCAAAAAGTGGTTTTTCAACACTAACACAAGTGCGAAAAGTGGTTTTTCAACACTATCACAAGTGCAAAAAGTGGTTTTTCCACACTAATACAAGTGCAAAAGTGGTTTCCTGCACCAACACAAGTGCGAAAAGTGGTTTTTCAACACTAACACAAGTGCAAAAGTGGTTTCCTGCACCAACACAAGTGTGAAAAGTGGTTTTTCAACACTATCACAAGTGCAAAAAGTGTTTTTTCCACACTAATACAAGTGCGAAAAGTGGTTTTTCAACAATAACACAAATGCAAAAAGTGTTTTTTCCACACTAATACAAGTGCAAAAGTGGTTTCCTGCACCAACACAAGTGCGAAAAGTGGTTTTTCAATACTAACACGAGTGCGAAAAGTGGTTTCTCAACACTAACACAAGTGCAAAAAGTGGTTTTTCCACACTAATACAAGTGCAAAAGTGGTTTCCTGCACCAACACAAGTGCGAAAAGTGGTTTTTCAACACTAACACAAGTGCGAAAAGTGGTTTTTCAACACTAACACAAGTGCGAAAAGTGGTTTTTCAACACTAACACAAGTGCGAAAAGCGGTTTTTCCACACTAATACAAGTGCAAAAGTGGTTTCCTGCACCAACACGAGTGCGAAAAGTGGTTTTTCAACACTAACACAAGTGCGAAAAGTGGTTTTTCAACACTAACACAAGTGCGAAAAGTGGTTTTTCCACACTAATACAAGTGCAAAAGTGGTTTCCTGCACAAACACATGTGCGAAAAGTGGTTTTTCAACACTAACACAAGTGCAAAAGTGGTTTTTCAACACTAACACAAGTGCGAAAAGTGGTTTTTCAACACTAACACAAGTGCGAAAAGTGGTTTTTCCACACTAATACAAGTGCAAAAGTGGTTTCCTGCACAACACAAGTGCGAAAAGTGGTTTTTCAACACTAACACAAGTGCGAAAAGTGGTTTTTCAACACTACCACAAGTGCAAAAAGTGTTTTTTCCACACTAATACAAGTGCAAAAGTGGTTTTTCAACACTAACACAAGTGCGAAAAGTGGTTTTTCAATACTATCACAAGTGAAAAAGTGTTTTTTCCACACTAATACAAGTGCAAAAGTGGTTTTTCAACACTAGCACAAGTGCGAAAAGTGGTTTTTCAACACTAACACAAGTGCGAAAAGTGGTTTTTCAACACTATCACAAGTGCAAAAAGTGGTTTTTCCACACTAATACAAGTGCAAAAGTGGTTTCCTGCACCAACACAAGTGCGAAAAGTGGTTTTTCAACACTAGCACAAGTGCGAAAAGTGGTTTTTCAACACTAACACAAGTGCAAAAAGTGGTTTTTAAACGCTAACACAAGTGCGAAAAGTGTTTTTTCCACACTAATACAAGTGCAAAAGTGGTTTCCTGCACCAACACAAGTGAGAAAAGTGGTTTTTCAACACTAACACAAGTGCAAAAAGTGGTTTTTCAACACTAACACAAGTGCGAAAAGTGTTTTTTCCACCCTAACACAAGTGCAAAAGTGGTTTCCTGCAACAACACAAGTGCGAAAAGTGGTTTTTCAACACTAATACAAGTGCGAAAAGTGGTTTTTCAACAATAACACAAGTGCAAAAAGTGTTTTTTCCACACTAATACAAGTGCAAAAGTGGTTTCCTGCACCAACACAAGTGCGAAAAGTGGTTTTTCAATACTAACACAAGTGCGAAAAGTGGTTTCTCAACACTAACACAAGTGCGAAAAGTGGTTTTTCCACACTAATACAAGTGCAAAAGTCGTTTCCTGCACCAACACAAGTGCGAAAAGTGGTTTTTCAACACTAACACAAGTGCGAAAAGTGGTTTTTCAACACTAACACAAGTGCGAAAAGCGGTTTTTCCACACTAATACAAGTGCAAAAGTGGTTTCCTGCACCAACACAAGTGCGAAAAGTGGTTTTTCAACACTAAGACATGTGCGAAAAGTGGTTTTTCAACACTAACACAAGTGCGAAAAGTGGTTTTTCAACACTAACACAAGTGCGAAAAGTGGTTTTTCAACACTAACACAAGTGCAAAAAGTGTTTTTTCCACACTAATACAAGTGCAAAAGTGGTTTTTCAACACTAACACAAGTGCAAAAAGTGTTTTTTCCACACTAATTCAAGTGTAAAAGTGGTTTCCTGCACCAACACAAGTGCGAAAAGTGGTTTTTCAACACTAACACAAGTGCGAAAAGTGGTTTTTCAACACTAACACAAGTGCAAAAAGTGGTTTTTAAACGCTAACACAAGTGCGAAAAGTGTTTTTCCACACTAATACAAGTGCAAAAGTGGTTTCCTGCACCAACACAAGTGCGAAAAGTGGTTTTTCAACACTAACACAAGTGCAAAAAGTGGTTTTTCAACACTAACACAAGTGCGAAAAGTGTTTTTTCCACACTAATACAAGTGCAAAAGTGGTTTCCTGCACCAACACAAGTGCGAAAAGTGGTTTTTCAACACTATCACAAGTGCAAAAAGTGTTTTTTCCACACTAATACAAGTGCGAAAAGTGGTTTTTCAACACTAACACAATTGCAAAAAGTGGTTTTTTCCACACTAATACAAGTGCAAAAGTGGTTTCCTGCACCAACACAAGTGCGAAAAGTGGTTTTTCAACACTAACACAAGTGCAAAAAGTGGTTTTTCAACACTATCACAAGTGCAAAAAGTGTTTTTTCCACACTAATATAAGTGCAAAAGTGGTTTCCTGCACCAACACAAGTGCGAAAAGTGGTTTTTCAACACTAACACAAGTGCGTAAAGTGGTTTTTCAACACTATCACAAGTGCAAAAAGTGGTTTTCCACACTAATACAAGTGCAAAAGTGGTTTCCTGCACCAACACAAGTGCGAAAAGTGGTTTTTCAACACTAACACAAGTACGAAAAGTGGTTTTTCAACACTAACACAAGTGCAAAAAGTGTTTTTTCAACACTATCACAAGTGAAAAAGTGTTTTTTCCACACTAATACAAGTGCAAAAGTGGTTTTTCAACACTAACACAAGTGCGAAAAGTGGTTTTTCAACACTAACACAAGTGCGAAAAGTGGTTTTTCAACACTATCACAAGTGCGAAAAGTGGTTTTTCAACACTAACACAAGTGCGAAAAGTGGTTTTTCAACACTATCACAAGTGCAAAAAGTGGTTTTTCCACACTAATACAAGTGCAAAAGTGGTTTCCTGCACCAACACAAGTGCGAAAAGTGGTTTTTCAACACTAACACAAGTGCAAAAAGTGGTTTTTCCACACTAATACAAGTGCGAAAAGTGGTTTTTCAACAATAACACAAATGCAAAAAGTGTTTTTTCCACACTAATACAAGTGCAAAAGTGGTTTCCTGCACCAACACAAGTGCGAAAAGTGGTTTTTCAATACTAACACGAGTGCGAAAAGTGGTTTCTCAACACTAACACAAGTGCAAAAAGTGGTTTTCCACACTAATACAAGTGCAAAAGTGGTTTCCTGCACCAACACAAGTGCGAAAAGTGGTTTTTCAACACTAACACAAGTGCGAAAAGTGGTTTTTCAACACTAACACAAGTGCGAAAAGTGGTTTTTCAACACTAACACAAGTGCGAAAAGTGGTTTTTCCACACTAATACAAGTGCAAAAGTGGTTTCCTGCACAACACAAGTGCGAAAAGTGGTTTTTCAACACTAACACAAGTGCGAAAAGTGGTTTTTCAACACTACCACAAGTGCAAAAAGTGTTTTTTCCACACTAATACAAGTGCAAAAGTGGTTTTTCAACACTAACACAAGTGCGAAAAGTGGTTTTTCAATACTATCACAAGTGAAAAAGTGTTTTTTCCACACTAATACAAGTGCAAAAGTGGTTTTTCAACACTAGCACAAGTGCGAAAAGTGGTTTTTCAACACTAACACAAGTGCGAAAAGTGGTTTTTCAACACTATCACAAGTGCAAAAAGTGGTTTTTCCACACTAATACAAGTGCAAAAGTGGTTTCCTGCACCAACACAAGTGCGAAAAGTGGTTTTTCAACACTAGCACAAGTGCGAAAAGTGGTTTTTCAACACTAACACAAGTGCAAAAAGTGGTTTTTAAACGCTAACACAAGTGCGAAAAGTGTTTTTTCCACACTAATACAAGTGCAAAAGTGGTTTCCTGCACCAACACAAGTGAGAAAAGTGGTTTTTCAACACTAACACAAGTGCAAAAAGTGGTTTTTCAACACTAACACAAGTGCGAAAAGTGTTTTTTCCACACTAACACAAGTGCAAAAGTGGTTTCCTGCAACAACACAAGTGCGAAAAGTGGTTTTTCAACACTATCACAAGTGCAAAAAGTGTTTTTTCCACACTAATACAAGTGCGAAAAGTGGTTTTTCAACAATAACACAAGTGCAAAAAGTGTTTTTTCCACACTAATACAAGTGCAAAAGTGGTTTCCTGCACCAACACAAGTGCGAAAAGTGGTTTTTCAATACTAACACAAGTGCGAAAAGTGGTTTCTCAACACTAACACAAGTGCGAAAAGTGGTTTTTCCACACTAATACAAGTGCAAAAGTCGTTTCCTGCACCAACACAAGTGCGAAAAGTGGTTTTTCAACACTAACACAAGTGCGAAAAGTGGTTTTTCAACACTAACACAAGTGCGAAAAGCGGTTTTTCCACACTAATACAAGTGCAAAAGTGGTTTCCTGCACCAACACAAGTGCGAAAAGTGGTTTTTCAACACTAAGACATGTGCGAAAAGTGGTTTTTCAACACTAACACAAGTGCGAAAAGTGGTTTTTCAACACTAACACAAGTGCGAAAAGTGGTTTTTCAACACTAACACAAGTGCAAAAAGTGTTTTTTCCACACTAATACAAGTGCAAAAGTGGTTTTTCAACACTAACACAAGTGCAAAAAGTGTTTTTTCCACACTAATTCAAGTGTAAAAGTGGTTTCCTGCACCAACACAAGTGCGAAAAGTGGTTTTTCAACACTAACACAAGTGCGAAAAGTGGTTTTTCAACACTAACACAAGTGCAAAAAGTGGTTTTTAAACGCTAACACAAGTGCGAAAAGTGTTTTTCCACACTAATACAAGTGCAAAAGTGGTTTCCTGCACCAACACAAGTGCGAAAAGTGGTTTTTCAACACTAACACAAGTGCAAAAAGTGGTTTTTCAACACTAACACAAGTGCGAAAAGTGTTTTTTCCACACTAATACAAGTGCAAAAGTGGTTTCCTGCACCAACACAAGTGCGAAAAGTGGTTTTTCAACACTATCACAAGTGCAAAAAGTGTTTTTTCCACACTAATACAAGTGCGAAAAGTGGTTTTTCAACACTAACACAATTGCAAAAAGTGGTTTTTTCCACACTAATACAAGTGCAAAAGTGGTTTCCTGCACCAACACAAGTGCGAAAAGTGGTTTTTCAACACTAACACAAGTGCAAAAAGTGGTTTTTCAACACTATCACAAGTGCAAAAAGTGTTTTTTCCACACTAATATAAGTGCAAAAGTGGTTTCCTGCACCAACACAAGTGCGAAAAGTGGTTTTTCAACACTAACACAAGTGCGTAAAGTGGTTTTTCAACACTATCACAAGTGCAAAAAGTGGTTTTCCACACTAATACAAGTGCAAAAGTGGTTTCCTGCACCAACACAAGTGCGAAAAGTGGTTTTTCAACACTAACACAAGTACGAAAAGTGGTTTTTCAACACTAACACAAGTGCAAAAAGTGTTTTTTCAACACTATCACAAGTGAAAAAGTGTTTTTTCCACACTAATACAAGTGCAAAAGTGGTTTTTCAACACTAACACAAGTGCGAAAAGTGGTTTTTCAACACTAACACAAGTGCGAAAAGTGGTTTTTCAACACTATCACAAGTGCAAAACGTGGTTTTTCCACACTAATACAAGTGCAAAAGTGGTTTCCTGCACCAACACAAGTGCGAAAAGTGGTTTTTCAACACTAGCACAAGTGCGAAAAGTGGTTTTTCAACACTAACACAAGTGCAAAAAGTGGTTTTTAAACGCTAACACAAGTGCGAAAAGTGTTTTTTCCACACTAAAACAAGTGCAAAAGTGGTTTCCTGCACCAACACAAGTGCGAAAAGTAGTTTTTCAACACTAACACAAGTGCAAAAAGTGGTTTTTCAACACTAACACAAGTGCGAAAAGTGTTTTTTCCACACTAACACAAGTGCAAAAGTGGTTTCCTGCACCAACACAAGTGTGAAAAGTGGTTTTTCAACACTATCACAAGTGCAAAAAGTGTTTTTTCCACACTAATACAAGTGCGAAAAGTGGTTTTTCAACAATAACACAAGTGCAAAAAGTGTTTTTTCCACACTAATACAAGTGCAAAAGTGGTTGCCTGCACCAACACAAGTGCGAAAAGTGGTTTTTCAATACTAACACAAGTGCGAAAAGTGGTTTCTCAACACTAACACAAGTGCGAAAAGTGGTTTTTCCACACTAATACAAGTGCAAAAGTGGTTTCCTGCACCAACACAAGTGCGAAAAGTGGTTTTTCAACACTAACACAAGTGCGAAAAGTGGTTTTTCAACACTATCACAAGTGCAAAAAGTGTTTTTTCCACACTAATACAAGTGCAAAAGTGGTTTCCTGCACCAACACAAGTGCGAAAAGTGGTTTTTCAACACTAACACAAGTGCGAAAAGTGGTTTTTCAACACTAACACAAGTGCGAAAAGTGGTTTTTCAACACTAACACAAGTGCGAAAAGCGGTTTTTCCACACTAATACAAGTGCAAAAGTGGTTTCCTGCACCAACACGAGTGCGAAAAGTGGTTTTTCAACACTAACACAAGTGCGAAAAGTGGTTTTTCAACACTAACACAAGTGCGAAAAGTGGTTTTTCCACACTAATACAAGTGCAAAAGTGGTTTCCTGCACAAACACATGTGCGAAAAGTGGTTTTTCAACACTAACACAAGTGCAAAAGTGGTTTTTTCCAACACTAACACAAGTGCGAAAAGTGGTTTTTCAACACTAACACAAGTGCGAAAAGTGGTTTTTCCACACTAATACAAGTGCAAAAGTGGTTTCCTGCACAACACAAGTGCGAAAAGTGGTTTTTCAACACTAACACAAGTGCGAAAAGTGGTTTTTCAACACTACCACAAGTGCAAAAAGTGTTTTTTCCACACTAATACAAGTGCAAAAGTGGTTTTTCAACACTAACACAAGTGCGAAAAGTGGTTTTTCAACGCTAACACAAGTGCGAAAAGTGGTTTTTTCACAATAATACAAGTGCAAAATTGGTTTCCTGCACCAACACAAGTGCGAAAAGTGGTTTTTCAACACTAGCACAAGTGCGAAAAGTGGTTTTTCAACACTATCACAAGTGCAAAAAGTGTTTTTTCCACACTAATACAAGTGCAAAAGTGGTTTTTCAACACTAACACAAGTGCAAAAAGTGTTTTTTCCACACTAATTCAAGTGCAAAAGTGGTTTCCTGCACCAACACAAGTGCGAAAAGTGGTTTTTCAACACTAACACAAGTGCAAAAAGTGGTTTTTCAACACTAACACAAGTGCGAAAAGTGTTTTTTCCACACTAATACAAGTGCAAAAGTGGTTTCCTGCACCAACACAAGTGCGAAAAGTGGTTTTTCAACACTATCACAAGTGCAAAAAGTGTTTTTTCCACACTAATACAAGTGCAAAAGTGGTTTCCTGCACCAACACAAGTGCGAAAAGTGGTTTTTCAACACTAACACAAGTGCAAAAAGTGGTTTTCAACACTAACACAAGTGCGAAAAGTGTTTTTTCCACACTAATACAAGTGCAAAAGTGGTTTCCTGCACCAACACAAGTGCGAAAAGTGGTTTTTCAACACTATCACAAGTGCAAAAAGTGTTTTTTCCACACTAATACAAGTGCGAAAAGTGGTTTTTCAACACTAACACAAGTGCAAAAAGTGTTTTTTCCACACTAATACAAGTGCAAAAGTGGTTTCCTGCACCAACACAAGTGCGAAAAGTGGTTTTTCAACACTAACACAAGTGCGAAAAGTGGTTTTTCAACACTATCACAAGTGCAAAAAGTGGTTTTTCAACACTAACACAAGTGCGAAAAGTGGTTTTTCAACACTAACACAAGTGCGAAAAGTGGTTTTTCAACACTATCACAAGTGCAAAAAGTGGTTTTTCCACACTAATACAAGTGCAAAAGTGGTTTCCTGCACCAACACAAGTGCGAAAAGTGGTTTTTCAACACTAACACAAGTGCAAAAAGTGGTTTTTCAACACTAACACAAGTGCGAAAAGTGTTTTTTCCACACTAACACAAGTGCAAAAGTGGTTTCCTGCACCAACACAAGTGTGAAAAGTGGTTTTTCAACACTATCACAAGTGCAAAAAGTGTTTTTTCCACACTAATACAAGTGCGAAAAGTGGTTTTTCAACAATAACACAAGTGCAAAAAGTGTTTTTTCCACACTAATACAAGTGCAAAAGTGGTTTCCTGCACCAACACAAGTGCGAAAAGTGGTTTTTCAATACTAACACGAGTGCGAAAAGTGGTTTCTCAACACTAACACAAGTGCGAAAAGTGGTTTTTCCACACTAATACAAGTGCAAAAGTGGTTTCCTGCACCAACACAAGTGCGAAAAGTGGTTTTTCAACACTAACACAGGTGCGAAAAGTGGTTTTTCAACACTATCACAAGTGCAAAAAGTGTTTTTTCCACACTAATGCAAGTGCAAAAGTAGTTTCCTGCACCAACACAAGTGCGAAAAGTGGTTTTTCAACACTAACACAAGTGCGAAAAGTGGTTTTTCAACACTAACACAAGTGCGAAAAGTGGTTTTTCCACACTAATACAAGTGCAAAAGTGGTTTCCTGCACAAACACAAGTGCGAAAAGTGGTTTTTCAACACTAACACAAGTGCGAAAAGTGGTTTTTCAACACTACCACAAGTGCAAAAAGTGTTTTTTCCACACTAACACAAGTGCAAAAGTGGTTTTTCAACACAAACACAAGTGCGAAAAGTGGTTTTTCAACACTAACACAAGTGCGAAAAGTGGTTTTTCCACAATAATACAAGTGCAAAAGTGGTTTCCTGCACCAACACAAGTGCGAAAAGTGGTTTTTCAACACTAACACAAGTGCGAAAAGTGGTTTTTCAACACTATCACAAGTGCAAAAAATGTTTTTTCCACACTAATACAAGTGCAAAAGTGGTTTTTCAACACTAACACAAGTGCAAAAAGTGTTTTTATCCACACTAATTCAAGTGCAAAAGTGGTTTCCTGCACCAACACAAGTGCGAAAAGTGGTTTTTCAACACTAACACAAGTGCGAAAAGTGGTTTTTCAACACTAACACAAGTGCAAAAAGTGGTTTTTAAACGCTAACACAAGTGCGAAAAGTGTTTTTTCCATACTAATATAAGTGCAAAAGTGGTTTCCTGCACCAACGCAAGTGCGAAAAGTGGTTTTTCAACACTAACACAAGTGCGAAAAGTGGTTTTTCAACCCTATCACAAGTGCAAAAAGTGGTTTTCCACACTAATACAAGTGCAAAAGTGGTTTCCTGCACCAACACAAGTGCGAAAAGTGGTTTTTCAACACTAACACAAGTACGAAAAGTGGTTTTTCAACACTAACACAAGTGCAAAAAGTGTTTTTTCAATACTATCACAAGTGAAAAAGTGTTTTTTCCACACTAACACAAGTGCGAAAAGTGGTTTTTCAACACTAACACAAGTGCAAAAAGTGTTTTTTTCAACACTATCACAAGTGAAAAAGTGTTTTTTCCACACTAATACAAGTGCAAAAGTGTTTTTTCAACACTAACACATGTGCGAAAAGTGGTTTTTCAACACTAACACAAGTGCGAAAAGTGGTTTTTCAACACTATCACAAGTGCAAAAAGTGTTTTTTCCACACTAATACATGTGCAAAAGTGGTTTCCTGCACCAACACAAGTGCGAAAAGTGGTTTTTCAACACTATCACAAGTGCGAAAAGTGGTTTTTCAACACTATCACAAGTGCAAAAAGTGTTTTTTCCACACTAATACAAGTGCAAAAGTGGTTTCCTGCACCAACACAAGTGCGATAAGTGGTTTTTCAACAATAACAACAGTGCGAAAAGTGGTTTTTCCACACTAATACAAGCGCAAAAGTGGTTTTTCAACACTAACACAAGTACGAAAAGTGGTTTTTCAACACTAACACAAGTGAAAAAAGTGTTTTTTCAACACTATCACAAGTGAAAAAGTGTTTTTTCCACACTAATACAAGTGCAAAAGTGGTTTTTCAACACTAACACAAGTGCGAAAAGTGGTTTTTCAACACTAACACAAGTGCGAAAAGTGGTTTTTCAACACTATCACAAGTGCAAAACGTGGTTTTTCCACACTAATACAAGTGCAAAAGTGGTTTCCTGCACCAACACAAGTGCGAAAAGTGGTTTTTCAACACTAGCACAAGTGCGAAAAGTGGTTTTTCAACACTAACACAAGTGCAAAAAGTGGTTTTTAAACGCTAACACAAGTGCGAAAAGTGTTTTTTCCACACTAAAACAAGTGCAAAAGTGGTTTCCTGCACCAACACAAGTGCGAAAAGTGGTTTTTCAACACGAACACAAGTGCAAAAAGTGGTTTTTCAACACTAACACAAGTGCGAAAAGTGTTTTTTCCACACTAACACAAGTGCAAAAGTGGTTTCCTGCACCAACACAAGTGTGAAAAGTGGTTTTTCAACACTATCACAAGTGCAAAAAGTGTTTTTTCCACACTAATACAAGTGCGAAAAGTGGTTTTTCAACAATAACACAAGTGCAAAAAGTGTTTTTTCCACACTAATACAAGTGCAAAAGTGGTTGCCTGCACCAACACAAGTGCGAAAAGTGGTTTTTCAATACTAACACAAGTGCGAAAAGTGGTTTCTCAACACTAACACAAGTGCGAAAAGTGGTTTTTCCACACTAATACAAGTGCAAAAGTGGTTTCCTGCACAAACACATGTGCGAAAAGTGGTTTTTCAACACTAACACAAGTGCAAAAGTGGTTTTTTCAACACTAACACAAGTGCGAAAAGTGGTTTTTCAACACTAACACAAGTGCGAAAAGTGGTTTTTCCACACTAATACAAGTGCAAAAGTGGTTTCCTGCACAACACAAGTGCGAAAAGTGGTTTTTCAACACTAACACAAGTGCGAAAAGTGGTTTTTCAACACTACCACAAGTGCAAAAAGTGTTTTTTCCACACTAATACAAGTGCAAAAGTGGTTTTTCAACACTAACACAAGTGCGAAAAGTGGTTTTTCAACGCTAACACAAGTGCGAAAAGTGGTTTTTTCACAATAATACAAGTGCAAAATTGGTTTCCTGCACCAACACAAGTGCGAAAAGTGGTTTTTCAACACTAGCACAAGTGCGAAAAGTGGTTTTTCAACACTATCACAAGTGCAAAAAGTGTTTTTTCCACACTAATACAAGTGCAAAAGTGGTTTTTCAACACTAACACAAGTGCAAAAAGTGTTTTTTCCACACTAATTCAAGTGCAAAAGTGGTTTCCTGCACCAACACAAGTGCGAAAAGTGGTTTTTCCACACTAACACAAGTGCGAAAAGTGGTTTTTCAACACTAACACAAGTGCAAAAAGTGGTTTTGAAACGCTAACACAAGTGCGAAAAGTGTTTTTTCCACACTAATACAAGTGCAAAAGTGGTTTCCTGCACCAACACAAGTGCGAAAAGTGGTTTTTCAACACTAACACAAGTGCAAAAAGTGGTTTTTCAACACTAACACAAGTGCGAAAAGTGTTTTTTCCACACTAATACAAGTGCAAAAGTGGTTTCCTGCACCAACACAAGTGCGAAAAGTGGTTTTTCAACACTATCACAAGTGCAAAAAGTGTTTTTTCCACACTAATACAAGTGCAAAAGTGGTTTCCTGCACCAACACAAGTGCGAAAAGTGGTTTTTCAACACTAACACAAGTGCAAAAAGTGGTTTTTCAACACTAACACAAGTGCGAAAAGTGTTTTTTCCACACTAATACAAGTGCAAAAGTGGTTTCCTGCACCAACACAAGTGCGAAAAGTGGTTTTTCAACACTATCACAAGTGCAAAAAGTGTTTTTTCCACACTAATACAAGTGCGAAAAGTGGTTTTTCAACACTAACACAAGTGCAAAAAGTGTTTTTTCCACACTAATACAAGTGCAAAAGTGGTTTCCTGCACCAACACAAGTGCGACAAGTGGTTTTTCAACACTAACACAAGTGCGAAAAGTGGTTTTTCAACACTATCACAAGTGCGAAAAGTGGTTTTTCAACACTAACACAAGTGCGAAAAGTGGTTTTTCAACACTAACACAAGTGCGAAAAGTGGTTTTTCAACACTATCACAAGTGCAAAAAGTGGTTTTTCCACACTAATACAAGTGCAAAAGTGGTTTCCTGCACCAACACAAGTGCGAAAAGTGGTTTTTCAACACTAACACAAGTGCAAAAAGTGGTTTTTCAACACTAACACAAGTGCGAAAAGTGTTTTTTCCACACTAACACAAGTGCAAAAGTGGTTTCCTGCACCAACACAAGTGTGAAAAGTGGTTTTTCAACACTATCACAAGTGCAAAAAGTGTTTTTTCCACACTAATACAAGTGCGAAAAGTGGTTTTTCAACAATAACACAAATGCAAAAAGTGTTTTTTCCACACTAATACAAGTGCAAAAGTGGTTTCCTGCACCAACACAAGTGCGAAAAGTGGTTTTTCAATACTAACACGAGTGCGAAAAGTGGTTTCTCAACACTAACACAAGTGCAAAAAGTGGTTTTTCCA
Organism: Myxine glutinosa; assembly: GCF_964187855.1. Classification (NCBI taxonomy): domain Eukaryota; kingdom Metazoa; phylum Chordata; class Myxini; order Myxiniformes; family Myxinidae; genus Myxine; species Myxine glutinosa. Next base: position 140,763 of record NW_027616806.1, on the reverse strand, counting down.
CACTAATACAAGTGCAAAAGTGGTTTCCTGCACCAACACAAGTGCGAAAAGTGGTTTTTCAACACTAACACAAGTGCGAAAAGTGGTTTTTCAACACTAACACAAGTGCGAAAAGTGGTTTTTCAACACTAACACAAGTGCAAAAAGTGGTTTTTCAACACTATCACAAGTGCAAAAAGTGTTTTTTCCACACTATTATAAGTGCAAAAGTGGTTTCCTGCACCAACACAAGTGCGAAAAGTGGTTTTTCAACACTAACACAAGTGCGTAAAGTGGTTTTTCAACACTATCACAAGTGCAAAAAGTGGTTTTCCACACTAATACAAGTGCAAAAGTGGTTTCCTGCACCAACACAAGTGCGAAAAGTGGTTTTTCAACACTAACACAAGTACGAAAAGTGGTTTTTCAACACTAACACAAGTGCAAAAAGTGTTTTTTCAACACTATCACAAGTGCAAAAAGTGGTTTTTCAACACTAACACAAGTGCGAAAAGTGGTTTTTCAACACTATCACAAGTGCAAAACGTGGTTTTTCCACACTAATACAAGTGCAAAAGTGGTTTCCTGCACCAACACAAGTGCGAAAAGTGGTTTTTCAACACTAGCACAAGTGCGAAAAGTGGTTTTTCAACACTAACACAAGTGCAAAAAGTGGTTTTTAAACGCTAACACAAGTGCGAAAAGTGTTTTTTCCACACTAAAACAAGTGCAAAAGTGGTTTCCTGCACCAACACAAGTGCGAAAAGTAGTTTTTCAACACTAACACAAGTGCAAAAAGTGGTTTTTCAACACTAACACAAGTGCGAAAAGTGTTTTTTCCACACTAACACAAGTGCAAAAGTGGTTTCCTGCACCAACACAAGTGTGAAAAGTGGTTTTTCAACACTATCACAAGTGCAAAAAGTGTTTTTTCCACACTAATACAAGTGCGAAAAGTGGTTTTTCAACAATAACACAAGTGCAAAAAGTGTTTTTTCCACACTAATACAAGTGCAAAAGTGGTTGCCTGCACCAACACAAGTGCGAAAAGTGGTTTTTCAATACTAACACAAGTGCGAAAAGTGGTTTCTCAACACTAACACAAGTGCGAAAAGTGGTTTTTCCACACTAATACAAGTGCAAAAGTGGTTTCCTGCACCAACACAAGTGCGAAAAGTGGTTTTTCAACACTAACACAAGTGCGAAAAGTGGTTTTTCAACACTATCACAAGTGCAAAAAGTGTTTTTTCCACACTAATACAAGTGCAAAAGTGGTTTCCTGCACCAACACAAGTGCGAAAAGTGGTTTTTCAACACTAACACAAGTGCGAAAAGTGGTTTTTCAACACTAACACAAGTGCGAAAAGTGGTTTTTCAACACTAACACAAGTGCGAAAAGCGGTTTTTCCACACTAATACAAGTGCAAAAGTGGTTTCCTGCACCAACACGAGTGCGAAAAGTGGTTTTTCAACACTAACACAAGTGCGAAAAGTGGTTTTTCCACACTAATACAAGTGCAAAAGTGGTTTCCTGCACCAACACGAGTGCGAAAAGTGGTTTTTCAACACTAACACAAGTGCAAAAGTGGTTTTTTCCAACACTAACACAAGTGCGAAAAGTGGTTTTTCAACACTAACACAAGTGCGAAAAGTGGTTTTTCCACACTAATACAAGTGCAAAAGTGGTTTCCTGCACAACACAAGTGCGAAAAGTGGTTTTTCAACACTAACACAAGTGCGAAAAGTGGTTTTTCAACACTACCACAAGTGCAAAAAGTGTTTTTTCCACACTAATACAAGTGCAAAAGTGGTTTTTCAACACTAACACAAGTGCGAAAAGTGGTTTTTCAACGCTAACACAAGTGCGAAAAGTGGTTTTTTCACAATAATACAAGTGCAAAATTGGTTTCCTGCACCAACACAAGTGCGAAAAGTGGTTTTTCAACACTAGCACAAGTGCGAAAAGTGGTTTTTCAACACTATCACAAGTGCAAAAAGTGTTTTTTCCACACTAATACAAGTGCAAAAGTGGTTTTTCAACACTAACACAAGTGCAAAAAGTGTTTTTTCCACACTAATTCAAGTGCAAAAGTGGTTTCCTGCACCAACACAAGTGCGAAAAGTGGTTTTTCCACACTAACACAAGTGTGAAAAGTGGTTTTTCAACACTAACACAAGTGCAAAAAGTGGTTTTGAAATGCTAACACAAGTGCGAAAAGTGTTTTTTCCACACTAATACAAGTGCAAAAGTGGTTTCCTGCACCAACACAAGTGCGAAAAGTGGTTTTTCAACACTAACACAAGTGCAAAAAGTGGTTTTTCAACACTAACACAAGTGCGAAAAGTGTTTTTTCCACACTAATACAAGTGCAAAAGTGGTTTCCTGCACCAACACAAGTGCGAAAAGTGGTTTTTCAACACTATCACAAGTGCAAAAAGTGTTTTTTCCACACTAATACAAGTGCAAAAGTGGTTTCCTGCACCAACACAAGTGCGAAAAGTGGTTTTTCAACACTAACACAAGTGCAAAAAGTGGTTTTCAACACTAACACAAGTGCGAAAAGTGTTTTTTCCACACTAATACAAGTGCAAAAGTGGTTTCCTGCACCAACACAAGTGCGAAAAGTGGTTTTTCAACACTATCACAAGTGCAAAAAGTGTTTTTTCCACACTAATACAAGTGCGAAAAGTGGTTTTTCAACACTAACACAAGTGCAAAAAGTGTTTTTTCCACACTAATACAAGTGCAAAAGTGGTTTCCTGCACCAACACAAGTGCGAAAAGTGGTTTTTCAACACTAACACAAGTGCGAAAAGTGGTTTTTCAACACTATCACAAGTGCAAAAAGTGGTTTTTCAACACTAACACAAGTGCGAAAAGTGGTTTTTCAACACTAACACAAGTGCGAAAAGTGGTTTTTCAACACTATCACAAGTGCAAAAAGTGGTTTTTCCACACTAATACAAGTGCAAAAGTGGTTTCCTGCACCAACACAAGTGCGAAAAGTGGTTTTTCAACACTAACACAAGTGCAAAAAGTGGTTTTTCAACACTAACACAAGTGCGAAAAGTGTTTTTTCCACACTAACACAAGTGCAAAAGTGGTTTCCTGCACCAACACAAGTGTGAAAAGTGGTTTTTCAACACTATCACAAGTGCAAAAAGTGTTTTTTCCACACTAATACAAGTGCGAAAAGTGGTTTTTCAACAATAACACAAGTGCAAAAAGTGTTTTTTCCACACTAATACAAGTGCAAAAGTGGTTTCCTGCACCAACACAAGTGCGAAAAGTGGTTTTTCAATACTAACACGAGTGCGAAAAGTGGTTTCTCAACACTAACACAAGTGCGAAAAGTGGTTTTTCCACACTAATACAAGTGCAAAAGTGGTTTCCTGCACCAACACAAGTGCGAAAAGTGGTTTTTCAACACTAACACAGGTGCGAAAAGTGGTTTTTCAACACTATCACAAGTGCAAAAAGTGTTTTTTCCACACTAATGCAAGTGCAAAAGTAGTTTCCTGCACCAACACAAAGTGCGAAAAGTGGTTTTTCAACACTAACACAAGTGCGAAAAGTGGTTTTTCAACACTAACACAAGTGCGAAAAGTGGTTTTTCCACACTAATACAAGTGCAAAAGTGGTTTCCTGCACAAACACAAGTGCGAAAAGTGGTTTTTCAACACTAACACAAGTGCGAAAAGTGGTTTTTCAACACTACCACAAGTGCAAAAAGTGTTTTTTCCACACTAACACAAGTGCAAAAGTGGTTTTTCAACACAAACACAAGTGCGAAAAGTGGTTTTTCAACACTAACACAAGTGCGAAAAGTGGTTTTTCCACAATAATACAAGTGCAAAAGTGGTTTCCTGCAGCAACACAAGTGCGAAAAGTGGTTTTTCAACACTAATACAAGTGCAAAAGTGGTTTTTCAACACTAACACAAGTGCAAAAAGTGTTTTTATCCACACTAATTCAAGTGCAAAAGTGGTTTCCTGCACCAACACAAGTGCGAAAAGTGGTTTTTCAACACTAACACAAGTGCGAAAAGTGGTTTTTCAACACTAACACAAGTGCAAAAAGTGGTTTTTAAACGCTAACACAAGTGCGAAAAGTGTTTTTTCCACACTAATACAAGTGCAAAAGTGGTTTCCTGCACCAACACAAGTGCGAAAAGTGGTTTTTCAACACGAACACAAGTACAAAAAGTGGTTTTTCAACACTAACACAAGTGCGAAAAGTGTTTTTTCCACACTAATACAAGTGCAAAAGTGGTTTCCTGCACCAACACAAGTGTGAAAAGTGGTTTTTCAACACTATCACAAGTGCAAAAAGTGTTTTTTCCACACTAATACAAGTGCGAAAAGTGGTTTTTCAACACTAACACAAGTGCAAAAAGTGTTTTTTCCACACTAATACAAGTGCAAAAGTGGTTTCCTGCACCAACACAAGTGCGAAAAGTGGTTTTTTCAACACTAACACAAGTGCGAAAAGTGGTTTCTCAACACTAACGCAAGTGCAAAAAGTGGTTTTTCCACACTAATACAAGTGCAAAAGTGGTTTCCTGCACCAACACAAGTGCGAAAAGTGGTTTTTCAACACTAACACAAGTGCAAAAAGTGGTTTTTCAACACTATCACAAGTGCAAAAAGTGTTTTTTTCCATACTAATATAAGTGCAAAAGTGGTTTCCTGCACCAACACAAGTGCGAAAAGTGGTTTTTCAACACTAACACAAGTGCGAAAAGTGGTTTTTCAACCCTATCACAAGTGCAAAAAGTGGTTTTCCACACTAATACAAGTGCAAAAGTGGTTTCCTGCACCAACACAAGTGCGAAAAGTGGTTTTTCAACACTAACACAAGTACGAAAAGTGGTTTTTCAACACTAACACAAGTGCAAAAAGTGTTTTTTCAATACTATCACAAGTGAAAAAGTGTTTTTTCCACACTAACACAAGTGCGAAAAGTGGTTTTTCAACACTAACACAAGTGCAAAAAGTGTTTTTTTCAACACTATCACAAGTGAAAAAGTGTTTTTTCCACACTAATACAAGTGCAAAAGTGTTTTTTCAACACTAACACATGTGCGAAAAGTGGTTTTTCAACACTAACACAAGTGCGAAAAGTGGTTTTTCAACACTATCACAAGTGCAAAAAGTGTTTTTTCCACACTAATACATGTGCAAAAGTGGTTTCCTGCACCAACACAAGTGCGAAAAGTGGTTTTTCAACACTAACACAAGTGCGAAAAGTGGTTTTTCAACACTATCACAAGTGCAAAAAGTGTTTTTTCCACACTAATACAAGTGCAAAAGTGGTTTCCTGCACCAACACAAGTGCGATAAGTGGTTTTTCAACAATAACAACAGTGCGAAAAGTGGTTTTTCCACACTAATACAAGCGCAAAAGTGGTTTTTCAACACTAACACAAGTACGAAAAGTGGTTTTTCAACACTAACACAAGTGAAAAAAGTGTTTTTTCAACAGCTATCACAAGTGAAAAAGTGTTTTTTCCACACTAATACAAGTGCAAAAGTGGTTTTTCAACACTAACACAAGTGCGAAAAGTGGTTTTTCAACACTAACACAAGTGCGAAAAGTGGTTTTTCAACACTATCACAAGTGCAAAACGTGGTTTTTCCACACTAATACAAGTGCAAAAGTGGTTTCCTGCACCAACACAAGTGCGAAAAGTGGTTTTTCAACACTAGCACAAGTGCGAAAAGTGGTTTTTCAACACTAACACAAGTGCAAAAAGTGGTTTTTAAACGCTAACACAAGTGCGAAAAGTGTTTTTTCCACACTAAAACAAGTGCAAAAGTGGTTTCCTGCACCAACACAAGTGCGAAAAGTGGTTTTTCAACACGAACACAAGTGCAAAAAGTGGTTTTTCAACACTAACACAAGTGCGAAAAGTGTTTTTTCCACACTAACACAAGTGCAAAAGTGGTTTCCTGCACCAACACAAGTGTGAAAAGTGGTTTTTCAACACTATCACAAGTGCAAAAAGTGTTTTTTCCACACTAATACAAGTGCGAAAAGTGGTTTTTCAACAATAACACAAGTGCAAAAAGTGTTTTTTCCACACTAATACAAGTGCAAAAGTGGTTGCCTGCACCAACACAAGTGCGAAAAGTGGTTTTTCAATACTAACACAAGTGCGAAAAGTGGTTTCTCAACACTAACACAAGTGCGAAAAGTGGTTTTTCCACACTAATACAAGTGCAAAAGTGGTTTCCTGCACCAACACAAGTGCGAAAAGTGGTTTTTCAACACTAACACAAGTGCGAAAAGTGGTTTTTCAACACTATCACAAGTGCAAAAAGTGTTTTTTCCACACTAATACAAGTGCAAAAGTGGTTTCCTGCACCAACACAAGTGCGAAAAGTGGTTTTTCAACACTAACACAAGTGCGAAAAGTGGTTTTTCAACACTAACACAAGTGCGAAAAGTGGTTTTTCAACACTAACACAAGTGCGAAAAGCGGTTTTTCCACACTAATACAAGTGCAAAAGTGGTTTCCTGCACCAACACGAGCGCGAAAAGTGGTTCTTCAACACTAACACAAGTGCGAAAAGTGGTTTTTCAACACTAACACAAGTGCGAAAAGTGGTTTTTCCACACTAATACAAGTGCAAAAGTGGTTTCCTGCACAAACACATGTGCGAAAAGTGGTTTTTCAACACTAACACAAGTGCAAAAGTGGTTTTTTCAACACTAACACAAGTGCGAAAAGTGGTTTTTCAACACTAACACAAGTGCGAAAAGTGGTTTTTCCACACTAATACAAGTGCAAAAGTGGTTTCCTGCACAACACAAGTGCGAAAAGTGGTTTTTCAACACTAACACAAGTGCGAAAAGTGGTTTTTCAACACTACCACAAGTGCAAAAAGTGTTTTTTCCACACTAATACAAGTGCAAAAGTGGTTTTTCAACACTAACACAAGTGCGAAAAGTGGTTTTTCAACGCTAACACAAGTGCGAAAAGTGGTTTTTTCACAATAATACAAGTGCAAAATTGGTTTCCTGCACCAACACAAGTGCGAAAAGTGGTTTTTCAACACTAGCACAAGTGCGAAAAGTGGTTTTTCAACACTATCACAAGTGCAAAAAGTGTTTTTTCCACACTAATACAAGTGCAAAAGTGGTTTTTCAACACTAACACAAGTGCAAAAAGTGTTTTTTCCACACTAATTCAAGTGCAAAAGTGGTTTCCTGCACCAACACAAGTGCGAAAAGTGGTTTTTCCACACTAACACAAGTGCGAAAAGTGGTTTTTCAACACTAACACAAGTGCAAAAAGTGGTTTTGAAACGCTAACACAAGTGCGAAAAGTGTTTTTTCCACACTAATACAAGTGCAAAAGTGGTTTCCTGCACCAACACAAGTGCGAAAAGTGGTTTTTCAACACTAACACAAGTGCAAAAAGTGGTTTTTCAACACTAACACAAGTGCGAAAAGTGTTTTTTCCACACTAATACAAGTGCAAAAGTGGTTTCCTGCACCAACACAAGTGCGAAAAGTGGTTTTTCAACACTATCACAAGTGCAAAAAGTGTTTTTTCCACACTAATACAAGTGCAAAAGTGGTTTCCTGCACCAACACAAGTGCGAAAAGTGGTTTTTCAACACTAACACAAGTGCAAAAAGTGGTTTTTCAACACTAACACAAGTGCGAAAAGTGTTTTTTCCACACTAATACAAGTGCAAAAGTGGTTTCCTGCACCAACACAAGTGCGAAAAGTGGTTTTTCAACACTATCACAAGTGCAAAAAGTGTTTTTTCCACACTAATACAAGTGCGAAAAGTGGTTTTTCAACACTAACACAAGTGCAAAAAGTGTTTTTTCCACACTAATACAAGTGCAAAAGTGGTTTCCTGCACCAACACAAGTGCGAAAAGTGGTTTTTCAACACTAACACAAGTGCGAAAAGTGGTTTTTCAACACTATCACAAGTGCGAAAAGTGGTTTTTCAACACTATCACAAGTGCGAAAAGTGGTTTTTCAACACTAACACAAGTGCGAAAAGTGGTTTTTCAACACTAACACAAGTGCGAAAAGTGGTTTTTCAACACTATCACAAGTGCAAAAAGTGGTTTTTCCACACTAATACAAGTGCAAAAGTGGTTTCCTGCACCAACACAAGTGCGAAAAGTGGTTTTTCAACACTAACACAAGTGCAAAAAGTGGTTTTTCAACACTAACACAAGTGCGAAAAGTGTTTTTTCCACACTAACACAAGTGCAAAAGTGGTTTCCTGCACCAACACAAGTGTGAAAAGTGGTTTTTCAACACTATCACAAGTGCAAAAAGTGTTTTTTCCACACTAATACAAGTGCGAAAAGTGGTTTTTCAACAATAACACAAATGCAAAAAGTGTTTTTTCCACACTAATACAAGTGCAAAAGTGGTTTCCTGCACCAACACAAGTGCGAAAAGTGGTTTTTCAATACTAACACGAGTGCGAAAAGTGGTTTCTCAACACTAACACAAGTGCAAAAAGTGGTTTTTCAACACTAACACAAGTGCGAAAAGTGGTTTTTCAACACTAACACAAGTGCGAAAAGCGGTTTTTCCACACTAATACAAGTGCAAAAGTGGTTTCCTGCACCAACACGAGTGCGAAAAGTGGTTTTTCAACACTAACACAAGTGCGAAAAGTGGTTTTTCAACACTAACACAAGTGCGAAAAGTGTTTTTTCCACACTAATACAAGTGCGAAAAGTGGTTTTTCAACACTAACACAAGTGCAAAAAGTGTTTTTTCCACACTAATACAAGTGCAAAAGTGGTTTCCTGCACCAACACAAGTGCGAAAAGTGGTTTTTCAACACTAACACAAGTGCGAAAAGTGGTTTTTCAACACTATCACAAGTGCGAAAAGTGGTTTTTCAACACTAACACAAGTGCGAAAAGTGGTTTTTCAACACTAACACAAGTGCGAAAAGTGGTTTTTCAACACTATCACAAGTGCAAAAAGTGGTTTTTCCACACTAATACAAGTGCAAAAGTGGTTTCCTGCACCAACACAAGTGCGAAAAGTGGTTTTTCAACACTAACACAAGTGCAAAAAGTGGTTTTTCAACACTAACACAAGTGCGAAAAGTGTTTTTTCCACACTAACACAAGTGCAAAAGTGGTTTCCTGCACCAACACAAGTGTGAAAAGTGGTTTTTCAACACTATCACAAGTGCAAAAAGTGTTTTTTCCACACTAATACAAGTGCGAAAAGTGGTTTTTCAACAATAACACAAATGCAAAAAGTGTTTTTTCCACACTAATACAAGTGCAAAAGTGGTTTCCTGCACCAACACAAGTGCGAAAAGTGGTTTTTCAATACTAACACAAGTGCGAAAAGTGGTTTCTCAACACTAACACAAGTGCAAAAAGTGGTTTTTCCACACTAATACAAGTGCAAAAGTGGTTTCCTGCACCAACACAAGTGCGAAAAGTGGTTTTTCAACACTAACACAAGTGCGAAAAGTGGTTTTTCAACACTAACACAAGTGCGAAAAGTGGTTTTTCAACACTAACACAAGTGCGAAAAGCGGTTTTTCCACACTAATACAAGTGCAAAAGTGGTTTCCTGCACCAACACGAGTGCGAAAAGTGGTTTTTCAACACTAACACAAGTGCGAAAAGTGGTTTTTCAACACTAACACAAGTGCGAAAAGTGGTTTTTCCACACTAATACAAGTGCAAAAGTGGTTTCCTGCACAAACACATGTGCGAAAAGTGGTTTTTCAACACTAACACAAGTGCAAAAGTGGTTTTTCAACACTAACACAAGTGCGAAAAGTGGTTTTTCAACACTAACACAAGTGCGAAAAGTGGTTTTTCCACACTAATACAAGTGCAAAAGTGGTTTCCTGCACAACACAAGTGCGAAAAGTGGTTTTTCAACACTAACACAAGTGCGAAAAGTGGTTTTTCAACACTACCACAAGTGCAAAAAGTGTTTTTTCCACACTAATACAAGTGCAAAAGTGGTTTTTCAACACTAACACAAGTGCGAAAAGTGGTTTTTCAATACTATCACAAGTGAAAAAGTGTTTTTTCCACACTAATACAAGTGCAAAAGTGGTTTTTCAACACTAGCACAAGTGCGAAAAGTGGTTTTTCAACACTAACACAAGTGCGAAAAGTGGTTTTTCAACACTATCACAAGTGCAAAAAGTGGTTTTTCCACACTAATACAAGTGCAAAAGTGGTTTCCTGCACCAACACAAGTGCGAAAAGTGGTTTTTCAACACTAGCACAAGTGCGAAAAGTGGTTTTTCAACACTAACACAAGTGCAAAAAGTGGTTTTTAAACGCTAACACAAGTGCGAAAAGTGTTTTTTCCACACTAATACAAGTGCAAAAGTGGTTTCCTGCACCAACACAAGTGAGAAAAGTGGTTTTTCAACACTAACACAAGTGCAAAAAGTGGTTTTTCAACACTAACACAAGTGCGAAAAGTGTTTTTTCCACACTAACACAAGTGCAAAAGTGGTTTCCTGCAACAACACAAGTGCGAAAAGTGGTTTTTCAACACTATCACAAGTGCAAAAAGTGTTTTTTCCACACTAAAACAAGTGCGAAAAGTGGTTTTTCAACAATAACACAAGTGCAAAAAGTGTTTTTTCCACACTAATACAAGTGCAAAAGTGGTTTCCTGCACCAACACAAGTGCGAAAAGTGGTTTTTCAATACTAACACAAGTGCGAAAAGTGGTTTCTCAACACTAACACAAGTGCGAAAAGTGGTTTTTCCACACTAATACAAGTGCAAAAGTCGTTTCCTGCACCAACACAAGTGCGAAAAGTGGTTTTTCAACACTAACACAAGTGCGAAAAGTGGTTTTTCAACACTAACACAAGTGCGAAAAGCGGTTTTTCCACACTAATACAAGTGCAAAAGTGGTTTCCTGCACCAACACAAGTGCGAAAAGTGGTTTTTCAACACTAAGACATGTGCGAAAAGTGGTTTTTCAACACTAACACAAGTGCGAAAAGTGGTTTTTCAACACTAACACAAGTGCGAAAAGTGGTTTTTCAACACTATCACAAGTGCAAAAAGTGTTTTTTCCACACTAATACAAGTGCAAAAGTGGTTTTTCAACACTAACACAAGTGCAAAAAGTGTTTTTTCCACACTAATTCAAGTGTAAAAGTGGTTTCCTGCACCAACACAAGTGCGAAAAGTGGTTTTTCAACACTAACACAAGTGCGAAAAGTGGTTTTTCAACACTAACACAAGTGCAAAAAGTGGTTTTTAAACGCTAACACAAGTGCGAAAAGTGTTTTTCCACACTAATACAAGTGCAAAAGTGGTTTCCTGCACCAACACAAGTGCGAAAAGTGGTTTTTCAACACTATCACAAGTGCAAAAAGTGTTTTTTCCACACTAATACAAGTGCGAAAAGTGGTTTTTCAACACTAACACAATTGCAAAAAGTGGTTTTTTCCACACTAATACAAGTGCAAAAGTGGTTTCCTGCACCAACACAAGTGCGAAAAGTGGTTTTTCAACACTAACACAAGTGCAAAAAGTGGTTTTTCAACACTATCACAAGTGCAAAAAGTGTTTTTTCCACACTAATATAAGTGCAAAAGTGGTTTCCTGCACCAACACAAGTGCGAAAAGTGGTTTTTCAACACTATCACAAGTGCAAAAAGTGGTTTTCCACACTAATACAAGTGCAAAAGTGGTTTCCTGCACCAACACAAGTGCGAAAAGTGGTTTTTCAACACTAACACAAGTACGAAAAGTGGTTTTTCAACACTAACACAAGTGCAAAAAGTGTTTTTTCAACACTATCACAAGTGAAAAAGTGTTTTTTCCACACTAATACAAGTGCAAAAGTGGTTTTTCAACACTAACACAAGTGCGAAAAGTGGTTTTTCAACACTAACACAAGTGCGAAAAGTGGTTTTTCAACACTATCACAAGTGCAAAACGTGGTTTTTCCACACTAATACAAGTGCAAAAGTGGTTTCCTGCACCAACACAAGTGCGAAAAGTGGTTTTTCAACACTAGCACAAGTGCGAAAAGTGGTTTTTCAACACTAACACAAGTGCAAAAAGTGGTTTTTAAACGCTAACACAAGTGCGAAAAGTGTTTTTTCCACACTAAAACAAGTGCAAAAGTGGTTTCCTGCACCAACACAAGTGCGAAAAGTAGTTTTTCAACACTAACACAAGTGCAAAAAGTGGTTTTTCAACACTAACACAAGTGCGAAAAGTGTTTTTTCCACACTAACACAAGTGCAAAAGTGGTTTCCTGCACCAACACAAGTGTGAAAAGTGGTTTTTCAACACTATCACAAGTGCAAAAAGTGTTTTTTCCACACTAATACAAGTGCGAAAAGTGGTTTTTCAACAATAACACAAGTGCAAAAAGTGTTTTTTCCACACTAATACAAGTGCAAAAGTGGTTGCCTGCACCAACACAAGTGCGAAAAGTGGTTTTTCAATACTAACACAAGTGCGAAAAGTGGTTTCTCAACACTAACACAAGTGCGAAAAGTGGTTTTTCCACACTAATACAAGTGCAAAAGTGGTTTCCTGCACCAACACAAGTGCGAAAAGTGGTTTTTCAACACTAACACAAGTGCGAAAAGTGGTTTTTCAACACTATCACAAGTGCAAAAAGTGTTTTTTCCACACTAATACAAGTGCAAAAGTGGTTTCCTGCACCAACACAAGTGCGAAAAGTGGTTTTTCAACACTAACACAAGTGCGAAAAGTGGTTTTTCAACACTAACACAAGTGCGAAAAGTGGTTTTTCAACACTAACTCAAGTGCGAAAAGCGGTTTTTCCACACGAATACAAGTGCAAAAGTGGTTTCCTGCACCAACACGAGTGCGAAAAGTGGTTTTTCAACACTAACACAAGTGCGAAAAGTGGTTTTTCAACACTAACACAAGTGCGAAAAGTGGTTTTTCCACACTAATACAAGTGCAAAAGTGGTTTCCTGCACAAACACATGTGCGAAAAGTGGTTTTTCAACACTAACACAAGTGCAAAAGTGGTTTTTTCAACACTAACACAAGTGCGAAAAGTGGTTTTTCAACACTAACACAAGTGCGAAAAGTGGTTTTTCCACACTAATACAAGTGCAAAAGTGGTTTCCTGCACAACACAAGTGCGAAAAGTGGTTTTTCAACACTAACACAAGTGCGAAAAGTGGTTTTTCAACACTACCACAAGTGCAAAAAGTGTTTTTTCCACACTAATACAAGTGCAAAAGTGGTTTTTCAACACTAACACAAGTGCGAAAAGTGGTTTTTCAACGCTAACACAAGTGCGAAAAGTGGTTTTTTCACAATAATACAAGTGCAAAATTGGTTTCCTGCACCAACACAAGTGCGAAAAGTGGTTTTTCAACACTAGCACAAGTGTGAAAAGTGGTTTTTCAACACTATCACAAGTGCAAAAAGTGTTTTTTCCACACTAATACAAGTGCAAAAGTGGTTTTTCAACACTAACACAAGTGCAAAAAGTGTTTTTTCCACACTAATTCAAGTGCAAAAGTGGTTTCCTGCACCAACACAAGTGCGAAAAGTGGTTTTTCCACACTAACACAAGTGTGAAAAGTGGTTTTTCAACACTAACACAAGTGCAAAAAGTGGTTTTGAAACGCTAACACAAGTGCGAAAAGTGTTTTTTCCACACTAATACAAGTGCAAAAGTGGTTTCCTGCACCAACACAAGTGCGAAAAGTGGTTTTTCAACACTAACACAAGTGCAAAAAGTGGTTTTTCAACACTAACACAAGTGCGAAAAGTGTTTTTTCCACACTAATACAAGTGCAAAAGTGGTTTCCTGCACCAACACAAGTGCGAAAGTGGTTTTTCAACACTATCACAAGTGCAAAAAGTGTTTTTTCCACACTAATACAAGTGCAAAAGTGGTTTCCTGCACCAACACAAGTGCGAAAAGTGGTTTTTCAACACTAACACAAGTGCAAAAAGTGGTTTTCAACACTAACACAAGTGCGAAAAGTGTTTTTTCCACACTAATACAAGTGCAAAAGTGGTTTCCTGCACCAACACAAGTGCGAAAAGTGGTTTTTCAACACTATCACAAGTGCAAAAAGTGTTTTTTCCACACTAATACAAGTGCGAAAAGTGGTTTTTCAACACTAACACAAGTGCAAAAAGTGTTTTTTCCACACTAATACAAGTGCAAAAGTGGTTTCCTGCACCAACACAAGTGCGAAAAGTGGTTTTTCAACACTAACACAAGTGCGAAAAGTGGTTTTTCAACACTATCACAAGTGCAAAAAGTGGTTTTTCAACACTAACACAAGTGCGAAAAGTGGTTTTTCAACACTAACACAAGTGCGAAAAGTGGTTTTTCAACACTATCACAAGTGCAAAAAGTGGTTTTTCCACACTAATACAAGTGCAAAAGTGGTTTCCTGCACCAACACAAGTGCGAAAAGTGGTTTTTCAACACTAACACAAGTGCAAAAAGTGGTTTTTCAACACTAACACAAGTGCGAAAAGTGTTTTTTCCACACTAACACAAGTGCAAAAGTGGTTTCCTGCACCAACACAAGTGTGAAAAGTGGTTTTTCAACACTATCACAAGTGCAAAAAGTGTTTTTTCCACACTAATACAAGTGCGAAAAGTGGTTTTTCAACAATAACACAAGTGCAAAAAGTGTTTTTTCCACACTAATACAAGTGCAAAAGTGGTTTCCTGCACCAACACAAGTGCGAAAAGTGGTTTTTCAATACTAACACGAGTGCGAAAAGTGGTTTCTCAACACTAACACAAGTGCGAAAAGTGGTTTTTCCACACTAATACAAGTGCAAAAGTGGTTTCCTGCACCAACACAAGTGCGAAAAGTGGTTTTTCAACACTAACACAGGTGCGAAAAGTGGTTTTTCAACACTATCACAAGTGCAAAAAGTGTTTTTTCCACACTAATGCAAGTGCAAAAGTAGTTTCCTGCACCAACACAAGTGCGAAAAGTGGTTTTTCAACACTAACACAAGTGCGAAAAGTGGTTTTTCAACACTAACACAAGTGTGAAAAGTGGTTTTTCCACACTAATACAAGTGCAAAAGTGGTTTCCTGCACAAACACAAGTGCGAAAAGTGGTTTTTCAACACTAACACAAGTGCGAAAAGTGGTTTTTCAACACTACCACAAGTGCAAAAAGTGTTTTTTCCACACTAACACAAGTGCAAAAGTGGTTTTTCAACACAAACACAAGTGCGAAAAGTGGTTTTTCAACACTAACACAAGTGCGAAAAGTGGTTTTTCCACAATAATACAAGTGCAAAAGTGGTTTCCTGCACCAACACAAGTGCGAAAAGTGGTTTTTCAACACTAACACAAGTGCGAAAAGTGGTTTTTCAACACTATCACAAGTGCAAAAAATGTTTTTTCCACACTAATACAAGTGCAAAAGTGGTTTTTCAACACTAACACAAGTGCAAAAAGTGTTTTTTTCCACACTAATTCAAGTGCAAAAGTGGTTTCCTGCACCAACACAAGTGCGAAAAGTGGTTTTTCAACACTAACACAAGTGCGAAAAGTGGTTTTTCAACACTAACACAAGTGCAAAAAGTGGTTTTTAAACGCTAACACAAGTGCGAAAAGTGTTTTTTCCACACTAATACAAGTGCAAAAGTGGTTTCCTGCACCAACACAAGTGCGAAAAGTGGTTTTTCAACACGAACACAAGTACAAAAAGTGGTTTTTCAACACTAACACAAGTGCGAAAAGTGTTTTTTCCACACTAATACAAGTGCAAAAGTGGTTTCCTGCACCAACACAAGTGTGAAAAGTGGTTTTTCAACACTATCACAAGTGCAAAAAGTGTTTTTTCCACACTAATACAAGTGCGAAAAGTGGTTTTTCAACACTAACACAAGTGCAAAAAGTGTTTTTTCCACACTAATACAAGTGCAAAAGTGGTTTCCTGCACCAACACAAGTGCGAAAAGTGGTTTTTCAACACTAACACAAGTGCGAAAAGTGGTTTCTCAACACTAACGCAAGTGCAAAAAGTGGTTTTTCCACACGAATACAAGTGCAAAAGTGGTTTCCTGCACCAACACAAGTGCGAAAAGTGGTTTTTCAACACTAACACAAGTGCAAAAAGTGGTTTTTCAACACTATCACAAGTGCAAAAAGTGTTTTTTCCATACTAATATAAGTGCAAAAGTGGTTTCCTGCACCAACACAAGTGCGAAAAGTGGTTTTTCAACACTAACACAAGTGCGAAAAGTGGTTTTTCAACCCTATCACAAGTGCAAAAAGTGGTTTTCCACACTAATACAAGTGCAAAAGTGGTTTCCTGCACCAACACAAGTGCGAAAAGTGGTTTTTCAACACTAACACAAGTGCGAAAAGTGGTTTTTCAACACTAACACAAGTGCAAAAAGTGTTTTTTTCAACACTATCACAAGTGAAAAATTGTTTTTTCCACACTAATACAAGTGCAAAAGTGTTTTTTCAACACTAACACATGTGCGAAAAGTGGTTTTTCAACACTAACACAAGTGCGAAAAGTGGTTTTTCAACACTATCACAAGTGCAAAAAGTGTTTTTTCCACACTAATACATGTGCAAAAGTGGTTTCCTGCACCAACACAAGTGCGAAAAGTGGTTTTTCAACACTAACACAACTGCGAAAAGTGGTTTTTCAACAATATCACAAGTGCAAAAAGTGTTTTTTCCACACTAATACAAGTGCAAAAGTGGTTTCCTGCACCAACACAAGTGCGATAAGTGGTTTTTCAACAATAACAACAGTGCGAAAAGTGGTTTTTCCACACTAATACAAGCGCAAAAGTGGTTTCCTGCACCAACACAAGTGCGAAAAGTGGTTTTTCAACACTAACACAAGTGCGAAAAGTGGTTTTTCAACACTATCACAAGTGCAAAAAGTGTTTTTTCCACACTAATACAAGTGCAAAAGTGCTTTCCTGCTCCAACACAAGTGCGAAAAGTGGTTTTTCAACACTAACACAAGTGCGAAAAGTGGTTTTTCAACACTAACACAAGTGCAAAAAGTGTTTTTTCAACACTATCACAAGTGAAAAAGTGTTTTTTCACACGAATACAAGTGCAAAAGTGGTTTTTCAACACTAACACATGTGCGAAAAGTGGTTTTTCAACACTAACACAAGTGCAAAAAGTGGTTTTTCAACACTATCACAAGTGCAAAAAGTGTTTTTTCCACACTAATACAAGTGCAAAAGTGGTTTCCTGCACCAACACAAGTGCGAAAAGTGGTTTTTCAACACTGACACAAATGCGAAAAGTGGTTTTTCAACACTATCACAAGTGCAAAAAGTGTTTTTTCCACACTAAAACAAGTGCAAAAGTGGTTTCCTGCACCAACACAAGTGCGAAAAGTGGTTTTTCAACACTAACACAAGTGCGAAAAGTGGTTTCTCAACACTAACACAAGTGCAAAAAGTGGTTTTCCACACTAATACAAGTGCAAAAGTGGTTTCCTGCACCAACACAAGTGCGAAAAGTGGTTTTTCAACACTAACACAAGTGCAAAAAGTGGTTTTTCAACACTATCACAAGTGCAAAAAGTGTTTTTTCCACACTAATACAAGTGCAAAAGTGGTTTCCTGCACCAACACAAGTGCGAAAAGTGGTTTTTCAACACTAACACAAGTGCGAAAAGTGGTTTTTCAACACTAACATAAGTGCGAAAAGTGGTTTTTCCACACTAATACAAGTGCAAAAGTGGTTTCCTGCACCAACACAAGTGCGAAAAGTGGTTTTTCGACACTATCACAAGTGCAAAAAGTGTTTTTTCCACACTAATACAAGTGCAAAAGTGGTTTCCTGCACCAACACAAGTGTGAAAAGTGGTTTTTCAACACTAACACAAGTGCGAAAAGTGGTTTTTCAACACTATCACAAGTGCAAAAAGTGTTTTTTCCACACTAATACAAGTGCAAAAGTGGTTTTTCAACACTAACACAAGTGCAAAAAGTGTTTTTCCACACTAATTCAAGTGCAAAAGTGGTTTCCTGCACCAACACAAGTGCGAAAAGTGGTTTTTCAACACTAACACAAGTGCAAAAAGTGGTTTTTCAACACTAACACAAGTGCAAAAAGTGGTTTTTAAACGCTAACACTAGTGCGAAAAGTGTTTTTTCCACACTAATACAAGTGCAAAAGTGGTTTCCTGCACCAAGACAAGTGCGAAAAGTGGTTTTTCCACACTAATACAAGTGCAAAAGTGGTTTCCTGCACCAACACAAGTGCGAAAAGTGGTTTTTCAACACTAACACAAGTGCAAAAAGTGTTTTTTCAACACTATCACAAGTGAAAAAGTGTTTTTTCCACACTAATTCAAGTGCAAAAGTGGTTTCCTGCACCAACACAAGTGCGAAAAGTGGTTTTTCAACATTAACACAAGTGCGAAAAGTGGTTTTTCAACACTAACACAAGTGCGAAAAGTGGGTTCTCAACACTAACACAAGTGCGAAAAGTGGTTTTTCAACACTAACACAAGTGCGAAAAGTGGTTTTTCAACACTAACACAAGTGCGAAAAGTGGTTTTTCCACACTAATACAAGTGCAAAAGTGGTTTCCTGCACCAACACAAGTGCGAAAAGTGGTTTTTCAACACTAACACAAGTGCAAAAAGTGTTTTTTCAACACTATCACAAGTGAAAAAGTGTTTTTTCCACACTAATACAAGTGCAAAAGTGGTTTTTCAACACTAACGCAAGTGCGAAAAGTGGTTTTTCAACACTATCACAAGTGCAAAAAGTGGTTTTCCACACTAATACAAGTGCAAAAGTGGTTTCCTGCACCAACACAAGTGCGAAAAGTGGTTTTTCAACACTAACACAAGTACGAAAAGTGGTTTTTCAACACTAACACAAGTGCAAAAAGTGTTTTTTCAACACTATCACAAGTGAAAAAGTGTTTTTTCCACACTAATACAAGTGCAAATGTGGTTTTTCAACACTAACACAAGTGCGAAAAGTGGTTTTTCAACACTAACACAAGTGCAAAAAGTGGTTTTTCAACACTAACACAAGTGCGAAAAGTGGTTTTTCAACACTATCACAAGTGCAAAAAGTGTTTTTTCCACATTAATACAAGTGCAAAAGTGGTTTTTCTACACTAACACAAGTGCAAAAAGTGTTTTTTCCACACTAATTCAAGTGCAAAAGTGGTTTCCTGCACCAACACAAGTGCGAAAAGTGGTTTTTCAACACTAACACAAGTGCGAAAAGTGGTTTTTCAATACTAACACAAGTGCAAAAAGTGGTTTTTAAACGCTAACACAAGTGCGAAAAGTGTTTTTTCCACACTAATACAAGTGCAAAAGTGGTTTCCTGCACCAACACAAGTGCGAAAAGTGGTTTTTCAACACTAACACAAGTGCAAAAAGTGGTTTTTCAACACTATCACAAGTGCAAAAAGTGTTTTTTCCACACTAATACAGTGCAAAAGTGGTTTCCTGCACCAACACAAGTGCGAAAATTGGTTTTTCAACACTAACACAAGTGCGAAAAGTGGTTTTTCAACACTAACATAAGTGCAAAAAGTGTTTTTTCAACACTATCACAAGTGAAAAAGTGTTTTTTCCACACTAATACAAGTGCAAAAGTGTTTTTTCAACACTAACACATGTGCGAAAAGTGGTTTTTCAACACTAACACAAGTGCGAAAATTGGTTTTTCAACACTATCACAAGTGCAAAAAGTGTTTTTTCCACACAAATACATGTGCAAAAGTGGTTTCCTGCACAAACACAAGTGCGAAAAGTGGTTTTTCAACACTATCACAAGTGCAAAAAGTGTTTTTTCCACACTAATACAAGTGCAAAAGTGGTTTCCTGCACTAACACAAGTGCGAAAAGTGGTTTTTCAACAATAACAACAGTGCGAAAAGTGGTTTTTCCACACTAATACAAGTGCAAAAGTGGTTTCCTGCACCAACACAAGTGCGAAAAGTGGTTTTTCAACACTAACACAAGTGCAAAAAGTGTTTTTTCCACACTAATACAAGTGCAAAAGTGCTTTCCTGCTCCAACACAAGTGCGAAAAGTGGTTTTTCAACACTAACACAAGTGCGAAAAGTGGTTTTTCAACACTATCACAAGTGCAAAAAGTGTTTTTTCCACACTAATACAAGTGCAAAAGTGGTTTCCTGCACCAACACAAGTGCGATAAGTGGTTTTTCAACACTAACACAAGTGCGAAAAGTGGTTTTTCAACAATAACAACAGTGCGAAAAGTGGTTTTTCCACACTAATACAAGTGCAAAAGTGGTTTCCTGCACCAACACAAGTGCGAAAAGTGGTTTTTCAACACTATCACAAGTGCAAAAAGTGTTTTTTCCACACTAATACAAGTGCAAAAGTGCTTTCCTGCTCCAACACAAGTGCGAAAAGTGGTTTTTCAACACTAACACAAGTGCGAAAAGTGGTTTTTCAACACTAGCACAAGTGCAAAAAGTGTTTTTTCAACACTATCACAAGTGAAAAATTGTTTTTTCACACGAATACAAGTGCAAAAGTGGTTTTCAACACTAACACATGTGCGAAAAGTGGTTTTTCAACACTATCACAAGTGCAAAAAGTGTTTTTTCCACTATAATACAAGTGCAAAAGTGGTTTCCTGCACCAACACAAGTGCGAAAAGTGGTTTTTCAACACTAACACAAGTGCGAAAAGTGGTTTTTCAACACTATCACAAGTGCAAAAAGTGTTTTTTCCACACTAATACAAGTGCAAAAGTGGTTTCCTGCACCAACACAAGTGCGAAAAGTGGTTTTTCAACACTAACACAAGTGCGAAAAGTGGTTTCTCAACACTAACACAAGTGCAAAAAGTGGTTTTCCACACTAATACAAGTGCAAAAGTGGTTTCCTGCACCAACACAAGTGCGAAAAGTGGTTTTTCAACACTAACACAAGTGCAAAAAGTGGTTTTTCAACACTATCACAAGTGCAAAAAGTGTTTTTTCCACACTAATACAAGTGCAAAAGTGGTTTCCTGCACCAACACAAGTGTGAAAAGTGGTTTTTCAACACTAACACAAGTGCGAAAAGTGGTTTTTCAACACTAACACAAGTGCAAAAAGTGTTTTTTCAACACTATCACAAGTGAAAAAGTGTTTTTTCCACACTAATACAAGTGCAAAAGTGGTTTTTCAACACTAACACAAGTGCAAAAAGTGTTTTTCCACACTAATTCAAGTGCAAAAGTGGTTTCCTGCACCAACACAAGTGCGAAAAGTGGTTTTTCAACACTAACACAAGTGCAAAAAGTGGTTTTTCAACACTAACACAAGTGCAAAAAGTGGTTTTTAAACGCTAACACTAGTGCGAAAAGTGTTTTTTCCACACTAATACAAGTGCAAAAGTGGTTTCCTGCACCAAGACAAGTGCGAAAAGTGGTTTTTCCACACTAATACAAGTGCAAAAGTGGTTTCCTGCACCAACACAAGTGTGAAAAGTGGTTTTTCAACACTAACACAAGTGCGAAAAGTGGTTTTTCAACACTATCACAAGTGCAAAAAGTGTTTTTTCAACACTAACACAAGTGCAAAAAGTGTTTTTCCACACTAATTCAAGTGCAAAAGTGGTTTCCTGCACCAACACAAGTGCGAAAAGTGGTTTTTCAACACTAACACAAGTGCAAAAAGTGGTTTTTCAACACTAACACAAGTGCAAAAAGTGGTTTTTAAACGCTAACACTAGTGCGAAAAGTGTTTTTTCCACACTAATACAAGTGCAAAAGTGGTTTCCTGCACCAAGACAAGTGCGAAAAGTGGTTTTTCCACACTAATACAAGTGCAAAAGTGGTTTCCTGCACCAACACAAGTGCGAAAAGTGGTTTTTCAACACTAACACAAGTGCAAAAAGTGTTTTTTCAACACTATCACAAGTGAAAAAGTGTTTTTTCCACACTAATTCAAGTGCAAAAGTGGTTTCCTGCACCAACACAAGTGCGAAAAGTGGTTTTTCAACATTAACACAAGTGCGAAAAGTGGTTTTTCAACACTAACACAAGTGCGAAAAGTGGGTTCTCAACACTAACACAAGTGCGAAAAGTGGTTTTTCAACACTAACACAAGTGCGAAAAGTGGTTTTTCAACACTAACACAAGTGCGAAAAGTGGTTTTTCCACACTAATACAAGTGCAAAAGTGGTTTCCTGCACCAACACAAGTGCGAAAAGTGGTTTTTCAACACTAACACAAGTGCAAAAAGTGTTTTTTCAACACTATCACAAGTGAAAAAGTGTTTTTTCCACACTAATACAAGTGCAAAAGTGGTTTTTCAACACTAACGCAAGTGCGAAAAGTGGTTTTTCAACACTATCACAAGTGCAAAAAGTGGTTTTCCACACTAATACAAGTGCAAAAGTGGTTTCCTGCACCAACACAAGTGCGAAAAGTGGTTTTTCAACACTAACACAAGTACGAAAAGTGGTTTTTCAACACTAACACAAGTGCAAAAAGTGTTTTTTCAACACTATCACAAGTGAAAAAGTGTTTTTTCCACAATAATACAAGTGCAAATGTGGTTTTTCAACACTAACACAAGTGCGAAAAGTGGTTTTTCAACACTAACACAAGTGCAAAAAGTGGTTTTTCAACACTAACACAAGTGCGAAAAGTGGTTTTTCAACACTATCACAAGTGCAAAAAGTGTTTTTTCCACATTAATACAAGTGCAAAAGTGGTTTTTCTACACTAACACAAGTGCAAAAAGTGTTTTTTCCACACTAATACAAGTGCAAAAGTGTTTTTTCAACACTAACACATGTGCGAAAAGTGGTTTTTCAACACTAACACAAGTGCGAAAATTGGTTTTTCAACACTATCACAAGTGCAAAAAGTGTTTTTTCCACACAAATACATGTGCAAAAGTGGTTTCCTGCACAAACACAAGTGCGAAAAGTGGTTTTTTCAACACTATCACAAGTGCAAAAAGTGTTTTTTCCACACTAATACAAGTGCAAAAGTGGTTTCCTGCACTAACACAAGTGCGAAAAGTGGTTTTTCAACAATAACAACAGTGCGAAAAGTGGTTTTTCCACACTAATACAAGTGCAAAAGTGGTTTCCTGCACCAACACAAGTGCGAAAAGTGGTTTTTCAACACTAACACAAGTGCAAAAAGTGTTTTTTCCACACTAATACAAGTGCAAAAGTGCTTTCCTGCTCCAACACAAGTGCGAAAAGTGGTTTTTCAACACTAACACAAGTGCGAAAAGTGGTTTTTCAACACTATCACAAGTGCAAAAAGTGTTTTTTCCACACTAATACAAGTGCAAAAGTGGTTTCCTGCACCAACACAAGTGCGATAAGTGGTTTTTCAACACTAACACAAGTGCGAAAAGTGGTTTTTCAACAATAACAACAGTGCGAAAAGTGGTTTTTCCACACTAATACAAGTGCAAAAGTGGTTTCCTGCACCAACACAAGAGCGAAAAGTGGTTTTTCAACACTATCACAAGTGCAAAAAGTGTTTTTTCCACACTAATACAAGTGCAAAAGTGCTTTCCTGCTCCAACACAAGTGCGAAAAGTGGTTTTTCAACACTAACACAAGTGCGAAAAGTGGTTTTTCAACACTAGCACAAGTGCAAAAAGTGTTTTTTCAACACTATCACAAGTGAAAAATTGTTTTTTCACACGAATACAAGTGCAAAAGTGGTTTTCAACACTAACACATGTGCGAAAAGTGGTTTTTCAACACTATCACAAGTGCAAAAAGTGTTTTTTCCACTATAATACAAGTGCAAAAGTGGTTTCCTGCACCAACACAAGTGCGAAAAGTGGTTTTTCAACACTAACACAAGTGCGAAAAGTGGTTTTTCAACACTATCACAAGTGCAAAAAGTGTTTTTTCCACACTAATACAAGTGCAAAAGTGGTTTCCTGCACCAACACAAGTGCGAAAAGTGGTTTTTCAACACTAACACAAGTGCGAAAAGTGGTTTCTCAACACTAACACAAGTGCAAAAAGTGGTTTTCCACACTAATACAAGTGCAAAAGTGGTTTCCTGCACCAACACAAGTGCGAAAAGTGGTTTTTCAACACTAACACAAGTGCAAAAAGTGGTTTTTCAACACTATCACAAGTGCAAAAAGTGTTTTTTCCACACTAATACAAGTGCAAAAGTGGTTTCCTGCACCAACACAAGTGTGAAAAGTGGTTTTTCAACACTAACACAAGTGCGAAAAGTGGTTTTTCAACACTAACACAAGTGCAAAAAGTGTTTTTTCAACACTATCACAAGTGAAAAAGTGTTTTTTCCACACTAATACAAGTGCAAAAGTGGTTTTTCAACACTAACGCAAATGCGAAAAGTGGTTTTTCAACACTAACACAAGTGCGAAAAGTGGTTTTTCAACACTAACACAAGTGCAAAAAGTGGTTTTCCACACTAATACAAGTGCAAAAGTGGTTTCCTGCACCAACACAAGTGCGAAAAGTGGTTTTTCAACACTAACACAAGTGCGAAAAGTGGTTTCTCAACACCAACACAAGTGCAAAAAGTGGTTTTCCACACTAATACAAGTGCAAAAGTGGTTTCCTGCACCAACACAAGTGCGAAAAGTGGTTTTTCAACACTAACACAAGTGCAAAAAGTGGTTTTTCAACACTATCACAAGTGCAAAAAGTGTTTTTTCCACACTAATACAAGTGCAAAAGTGGTTTCTCAACACTAACACAAGTGCAAAAAGTGGTTTTCCACACTAATACAAGTGCAAAAGTGGTTTCCTGCACCAACACAAGTGCGAAAAGTGGTTTTTCAACACTAACACAAGTGCGAAAAGTGGTTTCTCAACACCAACACAAGTGCAAAAAGTGGTTTTCCACACTAATACAAGTGCAAAAGTGGTTTCCTGCACCAACACAAGTGCGAAAAGTGGTTTTTCAACACTAACACAAGTGCAAAAAGTGGTTTTTCAACACTATCACAAGTGCAAAAAGTGTTTTTTCCACACTAATACAAGTGCAAAAGTGGTTTCCTGCACCAACACAAGTGCGAAAAGTGGTTTTTCAACACTAACACAAGTGCGAAAAGTGGTTTTTCAACACTAACACAAGTGCGAAAAGTGGTTTTTCCACACTAATACAAGTGCAAAAGTGGTTTCCTGCACCAACACAAGTGCGAAAAGTGGTTTTTCAACACTAACACAAGTGCGAAAAGTGGTTTTTCGACACTATCACAAGTGCAAAAAGTGTTTTTTCCACACTAATACAAGTGCAAAAGTGGTTTCCTGCACCAACACAAGTGTGAAAAGTGGTTTTTCAACACTAACACAAGTGCGAAAAGTGGTTTTTCAACACTATCACAAGTGCAAAAAGTGTTTTTTCCACACTAATACAAGTGCAAAAGTGGTTTTTCAACACTAACACAAGTGCAAAAAGTGTTTTTCCACACTAATTCAAGTGCAAAAGTGGTTTCCTGCACCAACACATGTGCGAAAAGTGGTTTTTCAACACTAACACAAGTGCAAAAAGTGGTTTTTCAACACTAACACAAGTGCAAAAAGTGGTTTTTAAACGCTAACACAAGTGCGAAAAGTGTTTTTTCCACACTAATACAAGTGCAAAAGTGGTTTCCTGCACCAAGACAAGTGCGAAAAGTGGTTTTTCCACACTAATACAAGTGCAAAAGTGGTTTCCTGCACCAACACAAGTGCGAAAAGTGGTTTTTCAACACTAACACAAGTGCAAAAAGTGTTTTTTCAACACTATCACAAGTGAAAAAGTGTTTTTTCCACACTAATTCAAGTGCAAAAGTGGTTTCCTGCACCAACACAAGTGCGAAAAGTGGTTTTTCAACACTAACACAAGTGCGAAAGGTGGTTTTTCAACACTAACACAAGTGCGAAAAGTGGGTTCTCAACACTAACACAAGTGCGAAAAGTGGTTTTTCAACACTAACACAAGTGCGAAAAGTGGTTTTTCAACACTAACACAAGTGCGAAAAGTGGTTTTTCCACACTAATACAAGTGCAAAAGTGGTTTCCTGCACCAACACAAGTGCGAAAAGTGGTTTTTCAACACTAACACAAGTGCAAAAAGTGTTTTTTCAACACTATCACAAGTGAAAAAGTGTTTTTTCCACACTAATACAAGTGCAAAAGTGGTTTTTCAACACTAACGCAAGTGCGAAAAGTGGTTTTTCAACACTATCACAAGTGCAAAAAGTGGTTTTCCACACTAATACAAGTGCAAAAGTGGTTTCCTGCACCAACACAAGTGCGAAAAGTGGTTTTTCAACACTAACACAAGTACGAAAAGTGGTTTTTCAACACTAACACAAGTGCAAAAAGTGTTTTTTCAACACTATCACAAGTGAAAAAGTGTTTTTTCCACACTAATACAAGTGCAAATGTGGTTTTTCAACACTAACACAAGTGCGAAAAGTGGTTTTTCAACACTAACACAAGTGCGAAAAGTGGTTTTTCAACACTAACACAAGTGCGAAAAGTGGTTTTTCAACACTATCACAAGTGCAAAAAGTGTTTTTTCCACACTAATACAAGTGCAAAAGTGGTTTTTCTACACTAACACAAGTGCAAAAAGTGTTTTTTCCACACTAATTCAAGTGCAAAAGTGGTTTCCTGCACCAACACAAGTGCGAAAAGTGGTTTTTCAACACTAACACAAGTGCGAAAAGTGGTTTTTCAATACTAACACAAGTGCAAAAAGTGGTTTTTTAAACGCTAACACTAGTGCGAAAAGTGTTTTTTCCACACTAATACAAGTGCAAAAGTGGTTTCCTGCACCAACACAAGTGCGAAAAGTGGTTTTTCAACACTAACACAAGTGCAAAAAGTGGTTTTTCAACACTATCACAAGTGCAAAAAGTGTTTTTTCCACACTAATACAGTGCAAAAGTGGTTTCCTGCACCAACACAAGTGTGAAAAGTGGTTTTTCAACACTAACACAAGTGTGAAAAGTGGTTTCTCAACACTAACACAAGTGCGAAAAGTGGTTTTTCCACACTAATACAAGTGCAAAAGTGGTTTCCTGCACCAACACAAGTGCGAAAAGTGGTTTTTCAACACTAACACAAGTGCAAAAAGTGTTTTTTCAACACTATCACAAGTGAAAAAGTGTTTTTTCCACACTAATACAAGTGCAAAAGTGTTTTTTCAACACTAACACATGTGCGAAAAGTGGTTTTTCAACACTAACACAAGTGCGAAAAGTGGTTTTTCAACACTATCACAAGTGCAAAAAGTGTTTTTTCCACACAAATACATGTGCAAAAGTGGTTTCCTGCACAAACACAAGTGCGAAAAGTGGTTTTTCAACACTAACACAAGTGCGAAAAGTGGTTTTTCAACACTATCACAAGTGCAAAAAGTGTTTTTTCCACACTAATACAAGTGCAAAAGTGGTTTCCTGCACCAACACAAGTGCGATAAGTGGTTTTTCAACACTAACACAAGTGCGAAAAGTGGTTTTTCAACAACAACAACAGTGCGAAAAGTGGTTTTTCAACAACAACAACAGTGCGAAAAGTGGTTTTTCCACACTAATACAAGTGCAAAAGTGGTTTCCTGCACCTACACAAGTGCGAAAAGTGGTTTTTCAACACTAACACAAGTGCAAAAAGTGTTTTTTCCACACTAATACAAGTGCAAAAGTGCTTTCCTGCTCCAACACAAGTGCGAAAAGTGGTTTTTCAACACTAACACAAGTGCGAAAAGTGGTTTTTCAACACTATCACAAGTGCAAAAAGTGTTTTTTCCACACTAATACAAGTGCAAAAGTGGTTTCCTGCACCAACACAAGTGCGAAAAGTGGTTTTTCAACACTATCACAAGTGCAAAAAGTGTTTTTTCCACACTAATACAAGTGCAAAAGTGCTTTCCTGCTCCAACACAAGTGCGAAAAGTGGTTTTTCAACACTAACACAAGTGCGAAAAGTGGTTTTTCAACACTAGCACAAGTGCAAAAAGTGTTTTTTCAACACTATCACAAGTGAAAAATTGTTTTTTCACACGAATACAAGTGCAAAAGTGGTTTTCAACACTAACACATGTGCGAAAAGTGTTTTTTCAACACTATCACAAGTGCAAAAAGTGTTTTTTCCACTGTAATACAAGTGCAAAAGTGGTTTCCTGCACCAACACAAGTGCGAAAAGTGGTTTTTCAACACTAACACAAGTGCGAAAAGTGGTTTTTCAACACTAACACAAGTGCGAAAAGTGGTTTTTCCACACTAATACAAGTGCAAAAGTGGTTTCCTGCACCAACACAAGTGCGAAAAGTGGTTTTTCAACACTAACACAAGTGCAAAAAGTGGTTTTTCAACACTAACACAAGTGCAAAAAGTGTTTTTCCACACTAATTCAAGTGCAAAAGTGGTTTCCTGCACCAACACAAGTGCGAAAAGTGGTTTTTCAACACTAACACAAGTGCAAAAAGTGGTTTTTCAACACTAACACAAGTGCAAAAAGTGGTTTTTAAACGCTAACACAAGTGCGAAAAGTGTTTTTTCCACACTAATACAAGTGCAAAAGTGGTTTCCTGCACCAAGACAAGTGCGAAAAGTGGTTTTTCCACACTAATACAAGTGCAAAAGTGGTTTCCTGCACCAACACAAGTGCGAAAAGTGGTTTTTCAACACTAACACAAGTGCAAAAAGTGTTTTTTCAACACTATCACAAGTGAAAAAGTGTTTTTTCCACACTAATTCAAGTGCAAAAGTGGTTTCCTGCACCAACACAAGTGCGAAAAGTGGTTTTTCAACACTAACACAAGTGCGAAAAGTGGTTTTTCAACACTAACACAAGTGCGAAAAGTGGGTTCTCAACTCTAACACAAGTGCGAAAAGTGGTTTTTCAACACTAACACAAGTGCGAAAAGTGGTTTTTCAACACTAACACAAGTGCGAAAAGTGGTTTTTCCACACTAATACAAGTGCAAAAGTGGTTTCCTGCACCAACACAAGTGCGAAAAGTGGTTTTTCAACACTAACACAAGTGCAAAAAGTGTTTTTTCAACACTATCACAAGTGAAAAAGTGTTTTTTCCACACTAATACAAGTGCAAAAGTGGTTTTTCAACACTAACGCAAGTGCGAAAAGTGGTTTTTCAACACTATCACAAGTGCAAAAAGTGGTTTTCCACACTAATACAAGTGCAAAAGTGGTTTCCTGCACCAACACAAGTGCGAAAAGTGGTTTTTCAACACTAACACAAGTACGAAAAGTGGTTTTTCAACACTAACACAAGTGCAAAAAGTGTTTTTTCAACACTATCACAAGTGAAAAAGTGTTTTTTCCACACTAATACAAGTGCAAATGTGGTTTTTCAACACTAACACAAGTGCGAAAAGTGGTTTTTCAACACTAACACAAGTGCGAAAAGTGGTTTTTCAACACTAACACAAGTGCGAAAAGTGGTTTTTCAACACTATCACAAGTGCAAAAAGTGTTTTTTCCACACTAATACAAGTGCAAAAGTGGTTTTTCTACACTAACACAAGTGCAAAAAGTGTTTTTTCCACACTAATTCAAGTGCAAAAGTGGTTTCCTGCACCAACACAAGTGCGAAAAGTGGTTTTTCAACACTAACACAAGTGCGAAAAGTGGTTTTTCAATACTAACACAAGTGCAAAAAGTGGTTTTTAAACGCTAACACAAGTGCGAAAAGTGTTTTTTCCACACTAATACAAGTGCAAAAGTGGTTTCCTGCACCAACACAAGTGCGAAAAGTGGTTTTTCAACACTAACACAAGTGCAAAAAGTGGTTTTTCAACACTATCACAAGTGCAAAAAGTGTTTTTTCCACACTAATACAGTGCAAAAGTGGTTTCCTGCACCAACACAAGTGTGAAAAGTGGTTTCTCAACACTAACACAAGTGCGAAAAGTGGTTTTTCCACACAAATACAAGTGCAAAAGTGGTTTCCTGCACCAACAAAAGTGCGAAAAGTGGTTTTTCAACACTAACACAAGTGCGAAAAGTGGTTTTTCAACACTAACACAAGTGCAAAAAGTGTTTTTTCAACACTATCACAAGTGAAAAAGTGTTTTTTCCACACTAATACAAGTGCAAAAGTGTTTTTTCAACACTAACACATGTGCGAAAAGTGGTTTTTCAACACTAACACAAGTGCGAAAAGTGGTTTTTCAACACTATCACAAGTGCAAAAAGTGTTTTTTCCACACAAATACATGTGCAAAAGTGGTTTCCTGCACAAACACAAGTGCGAAAAGTGGTTTTTCAACACTAACACAAGTGCGAAAAGTGGTTTTTCAACACTATCACAAGTGCAAAAAGTGTTTTTTCCACACTAATACAAGTGCAAAAGTGGTTTCCTGCACCAACACAAGTGCGATAAGTGGTTTTTCAACACTAACACAAGTGCGAAAAGTGGTTTTTCAACAATAACAACAGTGCGAAAAGTGGTTTTTCCACACTAATACAAGTGCAAAAGTGGTTTCCTGCACCAACACAAGTGCGAAAAGTGGTTTTTCAACACTAACACAAGTGCAAAAAGTGTTTTTTCCACACTAATACAAGTGCAAAAGTGCTTTCCTGCTCCAACACAAGTGCGAAACGTGGTTTTTCAACACTAACACAAGTGCGAAAAGTGGTTTTTCAACACTATCACAAGTGCAAAAAGTGTTTTTTCCTCACTAATACAAGTGCAAAAGTGGTTTCCTGCACCAACACAAGTGCGATAAGTGGTTTTTCAACACTAACACAAGTGCGAAAAGTGGTTTTTCAACAATAACAACAGTGCGAAAAGTGGTTTTTCCACACTAATACAAGTGCAAAAGTGGTTTCCTGCACCAACACAAGTGCGAAAAGTGGTTTTTCAACACTATCACAAGTGCAAAAAGTGTTTTTTCCACACTAATACAAGTGCAAAAGTGCTTTCCTGCTCCAACACAAGTGCGAAAAGTGGTTTTTCAACACTAACACAAGTGCGAAAAGTGGTTTTTCAACACTAGCACAAGTGCAAAAAGTGTTTTTTCAACACTATCACAAGTGAAAAATTGTTTTTTCACACGAATACAAGTGCAAAAGTGGTTTTCAACACTAACACATGTGCGAAAAGTGGTTTTTCAACACTATCACAAGTGCAAAAAGTGTTTTTTCCACTGTAATACAAGTGCAAAAGTGGTTTCCTGCACCAACACAAGTGCGAAAAGTGGTTTTTCAACACTAACACAAGTGCGAAAAGTGGTTTTTCAACACTATCACAAGTGCAAAAAGTGTTTTTTCCACACTAATACAAGTGCAAAAGTGGTTTCCTGCACCAACACAAGTGCGAAAAGTGGTTTTTCAACACTAACACAAGTGCGAAAAGTGGTTTCTCAACACTAACACAAGTGCAAAAAGTGGTTTTCCACACTAATACAAGTGCAAAAGTGGTTTCCTGCACCAACACAAGTGCGAAAAGTGGTTTTTCAACACTAACACAAGTGCACAAAGTGGTTTTTCAACACTATCACAAGTGCAAAAAGTGTTTTTTCCACACTAATACAAGTGCAAAAGTGGTTTCCTGCACCAACACAAGTGTGAAAAGTGGTTTTTCAACACTAACACAAGTGCGAAAAGTGGTTTTTCAACACTAACAGAAGTGCAAAAAGTGTTTTTTCAACACTATCACAAGTGAAAAAGTGTTTTTTCCACACTAATACAAGTGCAAAAGTGGTTTTTCAACACTAACGCAAGTGCGAAAAGTGGTTTTTCAACACTATCACAAGTGCAAAAAGTGGTTTTCCACACTAATACAAGTGCAAAAGTGGTTTCCTGCACCAACACAAGTGCGAAAAGTGGTTTTTCAACACTAACACAAGTACGAAAAGTGGTTTTTCAACACTAACACAAGTGCAAAAAGTGTTTTTTCAACACTATCACAAGTGAAAAAGTGTTTTTTCCACACTAATACAAGTGCAAATGTGGTTTTTCAACACTAACACAAGTGCGAAAAGTGGTTTTTCAACACTAACACAAGTGCGAAAAGTGGTTTTTCAACACTAACACAAGTGCGAAAAGTGGTTTTTCCACACTAATACAAGTGCAAAAGTGGTTTCCTGCACCAACACAAGTGCGAAAAGTGGTTTTTCCACACTAATACAAGTGCAAAAGTGGTTTCCTGCACCAACACAAGTGCGAAAAGTGGTTTTTCAACACTATCACAAGTGCAAAAAGTGGTTTTCCACACTAATACAAGTGCAAAAGTGGTTTCCTGCACCAACACAAGTGCGAAAAGTGGTTTTTCAACACTAACACAAGTACGAAAAGTGGTTTTTCAACACTAACACAAGTGCAAAAAGTGTTTTTTCAACACTATCACAAGTGAAAAAGTGTTTTTTCCACACTAATACAAGTGCAAATGTGGTTTTTCAACACTAACACAAGTGCGAAAAGTGGTTTTTCAACACTAACACAAGTGCGAAAAGTGGTTTTTCAACACTAACACAAGTGCGAAAAGTGGTTTTTCAACACTATCACAAGTGCAAAAAGTGTTTTTTCCACACTAATACAAGTGCAAAAGTGGTTTTTCTACACTAACACAAGTGCAAAAAGTGTTTTTTCCACACTAATTCAAGTGCAAAAGTGGTTTCCTGCACCAAGACAAGTGCGAAAAGTGGTTTTTCCACACTAATACAAGTGCAAAAGTGGTTTCCTGCACCAACACAAGTGCGAAAAGTGGTTTTTCAACACTAACACAAGTGCAAAAAGTGTTTTTTCAACACTATCACAAGTGAAAAAGTGTTTTTTCCACACTAATTCAAGTGCAAAAGTGGTTTCCTGCACCAACACAAGTGCGAAAAGTGGTTTTTCAACACTAACACAAGTGCGAAAAGTGGTTTTTCAACACTAACACAAGTGCGAAAAGTGGGTTCTCAACACTAACACAAGTGCGAAAAGTGGTTTTTCAACACTAACACAAGTGCGAAAAGTGGTTTTTCAACACTAACACAAGTGCGAAAAGTGGTTTTTCCACACTAATACAAGTGCAAAAGTGGTTTCCTGCACCAACACAAGTGCGAAAAGTGGTTTTTCAACACTAACACAAGTGCAAAAAGTGTTTTTTCAACACTATCACAAGTGAAAAAGTGTTTTTTCCACACTAATACAAGTGCAAAAGTGGTTTTTCAACA
The DNA here is from genome assembly GCF_964187855.1 of Myxine glutinosa. Lineage (NCBI taxonomy): Eukaryota > Metazoa > Chordata > Myxini > Myxiniformes > Myxinidae > Myxine > Myxine glutinosa. The sequence continues at coordinate 107,691 of NW_027616806.1, read as the reverse complement.
CTAACGCAAGTGCAAAAAGTGGTTTTTCAACACTATCACAAGTGCAAAAAGTGGTTTTCCACACTAATACAAGTGCAAAAGTGGTTTCCTGCACCAACACAAGTGCGAAAAGTGGTTTTTCAACACTAACACAAGTACGAAAAGTGGTTTTTCAACACTAACACAAGTGCAAAAAGTGTTTTTTCCACACTAATACAAGTGCAAATGTGGTTTTTCAACACTAACACAAGTGCAAATGTGGTTTTTCAACACTAACACAAGTGCGAAAAGTGGTTTTTCAACACTAACACAACTGCGAAAAGTGGTTTTTCAACACTAACACAAGTGTGAAAAGTGGTTTTTCAACACTATCACAAGTGCAAAAAGTGTTTTTTCCACACTAATACAAGTGCAAAAGTGGTTTTTCTACACTAACACAAGTGCAAAAAGTGTTTTTTCCACACTAATTCAAGTGCAAAAGTGGTTTCCTGCACCAACACAAGTGCGAAAAGTGGTTTTTCAACACTAACACAAGTGCGAAAAGTGGTTTTTCAATACTAACACAAGTGCAAAAAGTGGTTTTTAAACGCTAACACAAGTGCGAAAAGTGTTTTTTCCACACTAATACAAGTGCAAAAGTGGTTTCCTGCACCAACACAAGTGCGAAAAGTGGTTTTTCAACACTAACACAAGTGCAAAAAGTGGTTTTTCAACACTATCACAAGTGCAAAAAGTGTTTTTTCCACACTAATACAGTGCAAAAGTGGTTTCCTGCACCAACACAAGTGTGAAAAGTGGTTTTTCAACACTAACACAAGTGTGAAAAGTGGTTTCTCAACACTAACACAAGTGCGAAAAGTGGTTTTTCCACACTAATACAAGTGCAAAAGTGGTTTCCTGCACCAACACAAGTGCGAAAAGTGGTTTTTCAACACTAACACAAGTGCGAAAAGTGGTTTTTCAACACTAACACAAGTGCAAAAAGTGTTTTTTCAACACTATCACAAGTGAAAAAGTGTTTTTTCCACACTAATACAAGTGCAAAAGTGTTTTTTCAACACTAACACATGTGCGAAAAGTGGTTTTTCAACACTAACACAAGTGCGAAAAGTGGTTTTTCAACACTATCACAAGTGCAAAAAGTGTTTTTTCCACACAAATACATGTGCAAAAGTGGTTTCCTGCACAAACACAAGTGCGAAAAGTGGTTTTTCAACACTAACACAAGTGCGAAAAGTGGTTTTTCAACACTATCACAAGTGCAAAAAGTGTTTTTTCCACACTAATACAAGTGCAAAAGTGGTTTCCTGCACCAACACAAGTGCGATAAGTGGTTTTTCAACACTAACACAAGTGCGAAAAGTGGTTTTTCAACAATAACAACAGTGCGAAAAGTGGTTTTTCCACACTAATACAAGTGCAAAAGTGGTTTCCTGCACCAACACAAGTGCGAAAAGTGGTTTTTCAACACTAACACAAGTGCAAAAAGTGTTTTTTCCACACTAATACAAGTGCAAAAGTGCTTTCCTGCTCCAACACAAGTGCGAAAAGTGGTTTTTCAACACTAACACAAGTGCGAAAAGTGGTTTTTCAACACTATCACAAGTGCAAAAAGTGTTTTTTCCACACTAATACAAGTGCAAAAGTGGTTTCCTGCACCAACACAAGTGCGATAAGTGGTTTTTCAACACTAACACAAGTGCGAAAAGTGGTTTTTCAACAATAACAACAGTGCGAAAAGTGGTTTTTCCACACTAATACAAGTGCAAAAGTGGTTTCCTGCACCAACACAAGTGCGAAAAGTGGTTTTTCAACACTATCACAAGTGCAAAAAGTGTTTTTTCCACACTAATACAAGTGCAAAAGTGCTTTCCTGCTCCAACACAAGTGCGAAAAGTGGTTTTTCAACACTAACACAAGTGCGAAAAGTGGTTTTTCAACACCAGCACAAGTGCAAAAAGTGTTTTTTCAACACTATCACAAGTGAAAAATTGTTTTTTCACACGAATACAAGTGCAAAAGTGGTTTTCAACACTAACACATGTGCGAAAAGTGGTTTTTCAACACTATCACAAGTGCAAAAAGTGTTTTTTCCACTGTAATACAAGTGCAAAAGTGGTTTCCTGCACCAACACAAGTGCGAAAAGTGGTTTTTCAACACTAACACAAGTGCGAAAAGTGGTTTTTCAACACTATCACAAGTGCAAAAAGTGTTTTTTCCACACTAATACAAGTGCAAAAGTGGTTTCCTGCACCAACACAAGTGCGAAAAGTGGTTTTTCAACACTAACACAAGTGCGAAAAGTGGTTTCTCAACACTAACACAAGTGCAAAAAGTGGTTTTCCACACTAATACAAGTGCAAAAGTGGTTTCCTGCACCAACACAAGTGCGAAAAGTGGTTTTTCAACACTAACACAAGTGCACAAAGTGGTTTTTCAACACTATCACAAGTGCAAAAAGTGTTTTTTCCACACTAATACAAGTGCAAAAGTGGTTTCCTGCACCAACACAAGTGTGAAAAGTGGTTTTTCAACACTAACACAAGTGCGAAAAGTGGTTTTTCAACACTAACACAAGTGCAAAAAGTGTTTTTTCAACACTATCACAAGTGAAAAAGTGTTTTTTCCACACTAATACAAGTGCAAAAGTGGTTTTTCAACACTAACACAAGTGCGAAAAGTGGTTTTTCAACACTATCACAAGTGCAAAAAGTGTTTTTTCCACACTAATACAAGTGCAAAAGTGGTTTCCTGCACCAACACAAGTGCGATAAGTGGTTTTTCAACACTAACACAAGTGCGAAAAGTGGTTTTTCCACACTAATACAAGTGCAAAAGTGGTTTCCTGCACCAACACAAGTGCGAAAAGTGGTTTTTCAACACTAACACAAGTGCGAAAAGTGGTTTTTCAACACTAACACAAGTGCGAAAAGTGGTTTTTCAACACTAACACAAGTGCAAAAAGTGTTTTTTCAACACTATCACAAGTGAAAAAGTGTTTTTTCCACACTAATACAAGTGCAAAAGTGTTTTTTCAACACTAACACATGTGCGAAAAGTGGTTTTTCAACACTAACACAAGTGCGAAAAGTGGTTTTTCAACACTATCACAAGTGCAAAAAGTGTTTTTTCCACACAAATACATGTGCAAAAGTGGTTTCCTGCACAAACACAAGTGCGAAAAGTGGTTTTTCAACACTAACACAAGTGCGAAAAGTGGTTTTTCAACACTATCACAAGTGCAAAAAGTGTTTTTCCACACTAATACAAGTGCAAAAGTGGTTTCCTGCACCAACACAAGTGCGATAAGTGGTTTTTCAACACTAACACAAGTGCGAAAAGTGGTTTTTCAACAATAACAACAGTGCGAAAAGTGGTTTTTCCACACTAATACAAGTGCAAAAGTGGTTTCCTGCACCAACACAAGTGCGAAAAGTGGTTTTTCAACACTAACACAAGTGCAAAAAGTGTTTTTCCACACTAATACAAGTGCAAAAGTGCTTTCCTGCTCCAACACAAGTGCGAAAAGTGGTTTTTCAACACTAACACAAGTGCGAAAAGTGGTTTTTCAACACTATCACAAGTGCAAAAAGTGTTTTTTCCACACTAATACAAGTGCAAAAGTGCTTTCCTGCTCCAACACAAGTGCGAAAAGTGGTTTTTCAACACTAACACAAGTGCAAAAGTGGTTTTTCTACACTAACACACATGCAAAAAGTGTTTTTTCCACACTAATTCAAGTGCAAAAGTGGTTTCCTGCACCAACACAAGTGCGAAAAGTGGTTTTTCAACACTAACACAAGTGCAAAAAGTGTTTTTTCAACACTATCACAAGTGAAAAAGTGTTTTTTCCACACTAATTCAAGTGCAAAAGTGGTTTCCTGCACCAACACAAGTGCGAAAAGTGGTTTTTCAACACTAACACAAGTGCGAAAAGTGGTTTTTCAACACTAACACAAGTGCGAAAAGTGGGTTCTCAACACTAACACAAGTGCGAAAAGTGGTTTTTCAACACTAACACAAGTGCGAAAAGTGGTTTTTCCACACTAATACAAGTGCAAAAGTGGTTTCCTGCACCAACACAAGTGCGAAAAGTGGTTTTTCAACACTAACACAAGTGCAAAAAGTGTTTTTTCAACACTATCACAAGTGAAAAAGTGTTTTTTCCACACTAATACAAGTGCAAAAGTGGTTTTTCAACACTAACGCAAGTGCGAAAAGTGGTTTTTCAACACTATCACAAGTGCAAAAAGTGGTTTTCCACACTAATACAAGTGCAAAAGTGGTTTCCTGCACCAACACAAGTGCGAAAAGTGGTTTTTCAACACTAACACAAGTACGAAAAGTGGTTTTTCAACACTAACACAAGTGCAAAATGTGTTTTTTCCACACTAATACAAGTGCAAATGTGGTTTTTCAACACTAACACAAGTGCGAAAAGTGGTTTTTCAACACTAACACAAGTGCGAAAAGTGGTTTTTCAACACTAACACAAGTGTGAAAAGTGGTTTTTCAACACTATCACAAGTGCAAAAAGTGTTTTTTCCACACTAATACAAGTGCAAAAGTGGTTTTTCTACACTAACACAAGTGCAAAAAGTGTTTTTTCCACACTAATTCAAGTGCAAAAGTGGTTTCCTGCACCAACACAAGTGCGAAAAGTGGTTTTTCAACACTAACACAAGTGCGAAAAGTGGTTTTTCAATACTAACACAAGTGCAAAAAGTGGTTTTTAAACGCTAACACAAGTGCGAAAAGTGTTTTTTCCACACTAATACAAGTGCAAAAGTGGTTTCCTGCACCAACACAAGTGCGAAAAGTGGTTTTTCAACACTAACACAAGTGCAAAAAGTGGTTTTTCAACACTATCACAAGTGCAAAAAGTGTTTTTTCCACACTAATACAGTGCAAAAGTGGTTTCCTGCACCAACACAAGTGTGAAAAGTGGTTTTTCAACACTAACACAAGTGTGAAAAGTGGTTTCTCAACACTAACACAAGTGCGAAAAGTGGTTTTTCCACACTAATACAAGTGCAAAAGTGGTTTCCTGCACCAACACAAGTGCGAAAAGTGGTTTTTCAACACTAACACAAGTGCGAAAAGTGGTTTTTCAACACTATCACAAGTGAAAAAGTGTTTTTTCCACACTAATACAAGTGCAAAAGTGTTTTTTCAACACTAACACATGTGCGAAAAGTGGTTTTTCAACACTAACACAAGTGCGAAAAGTGGTTTTTCAACACTATCACAAGTGCAAAAAGTGTTTTTTCCACACAAATACATGTGCAAAAGTGGTTTCCTGCACAAACACAAGTGCGAAAAGTGGTTTTTCAACACTAACACAAGTGCGAAAAGTGGTTTTTCAACACTATCACAAGTGCAAAAAGTGTTTTTTCCACACTAATACAAGTGCAAAAGTGGTTTCCTGCACCAACACAAGTGCGATAAGTGGTTTTTCAACACTAACACAAGTGCGAAAAGTGGTTTTTCAACAATAAAAACAGTGCGAAAAGTGGTTTTTCCACACTAATACAAGTGCAAAAGTGGTTTCCTGCACCAACACAAGTGCGAAAAGTGGTTTTTCAACACTAACACAAGTGCAAAAAGTGTTTTTTCCACACTAATACAAGTGCAAAAGTGCTTTCCTGCTCCAACACAAGTGCGAAAAGTGGTTTTTCAACACTAACACAAGTGCGAAAAGTGGTTTTTCAACACTATCACAAGTGCAAAAAGTGTTTTTTCCACACTAATACAAGTGCAAAAGTGGTTTCCTGCACCAACACAAGTGCGATAAGTGGTTTTTCAACACTAACACAAGTGCGAAAAGTGGTTTTTCCACACTAATACAAGTGCAAAAGTGGTTTCCTGCACCAACACAAGTGCGAAAAGTGGTTTTTCAACACTATCACAAGTGCAAAAAGTGTTTTTTCCACACTAATACAAGTGCAAAAGTGCTTTCCTGCTCCAACACAAGTGCGAAAAGTGGTTTTTCAACACTAACACAAGTGCGAAAAGTGGTTTTTCAACACCAGCACAAGTGCAAAAAGTGTTTTTTCAACACTATCACAAGTGAAAAATTGTTTTTTCACACGAATACAAGTGCAAAAGTGGTTTTCAACACTAACACATGTGCGAAAAGTGGTTTTTCAACACTATCACAAGTGCAAAAAGTGTTTTTTCCACTGTAATACAAGTGCAAAAGTGGTTTCCTGCACCAACACAAGTGCGAAAAGTGGTTTTTCAACACTAACACAAGTGCGAAAAGTGGTTTTTCAACACTATCACAAGTGCAAAAAGTGTTTTTTCCACACTAATACAAGTGCAAAAGTGGTTTCCTGCACCAACACAAGTGCGAAAAGTGGTTTTTCAACACTAACACAAGTGCGAAAAGTGGTTTCTCAACACTAACACAAGTGCAAAAAGTGGTTTTCCACACTAATACAAGTGCAAAAGTGGTTTCCTGCACCAACACAAGTGCGAAAAGTGGTTTTTCAACACTAACACAAGTGCGAAAAGTGGTTTTTCAACACTAACACAAGTGCAAAAAGTGTTTTTTCAACACTATCACAAGTGAAAAAGTGTTTTTTCCACACTAATACAAGTGCAAAAGTGGTTTTTCAACACTAACACAAGTGCGAAAAGTGGTTTTTCAACACTATCACAAGTGCAAAAAGTGGTTTTCCACACTAATACAAGTGCAAAAGTGGTTTCCTGCACCAACACAAGTGCGAAAAGTGGTTTTTCAACACTAACACAAGTACGAAAAGTGGTTTTTCAACACTAACACAAGTGCAAAAAGTGTTTTTTCAACACTATCACAAGTGAAAAAGTGTTTTTTCCACACTAATACAAGTGCAAATGTGGTTTTTCAACACTAACACAAGTGCGAAAAGTGGTTTTTCAACACTAACACAAGTGCGAAAAGTGGTTTTTCAACACTAACACAAGTGCGAAAAGTGGTTTTTCCACACTAATACAAGTGCAAAAGTGGTTTCCTGCACCAACACAAGTGCGAAAAGTGGTTTTTCAACACTAACACAAGTGCGAAAAGTGGTTTTTCAACACTATCACAAGTGCAAAAAGTGGTTTTCCACACTAATACAAGTGCAAAAGTGGTTTCCTGCACCAACACAAGTGCGAAAAGTGGTTTTTCAATACTAACACAAGTGCAAAAAGTGGTTTTTAAACGCTAACACAAGTGCGAAAAGTGTTTTTTTCCACACTAATACAAGTGCAAAAGTGGTTTCCTGCACCAACACAAGTGCGAAAAGTGGTTTTTCAACACTAACACAAGTGCAAAAAGTGGTTTTTCAACACTATCACAAGTGCAAAAAGTGTTTTTTCCACACTAATACAGTGCAAAAGTGGTTTCCTGCACCAACACAAGTGTGAAAAGTGGTTTTTCAACACTAACACAAGTGTGAAAAGTGGTTTCTCAACACTAACACAAGTGCGAAAAGTGGTTTTTCCACACTAATACAAGTGCAAAAGTGGTTTCCTGCACCAACACAAGTGCGAAAAGTGGTTTTTCAACACGAACACAAGTGCGAAAAGTGGTTTTTCAACACTAACACAAGTGCGAAAAGTGGTTTTTCAACACTAACACAAGTGCAAAAAGTGTTTTTTCAACACTATCACAAGTGAAAAAGTGTTTTTTCCACACTAATACAAGTGCAAAAGTGTTTTTTCAACACTAACACATGTGCGAAAAGTGGTTTTTCAACACTAACACAAGTGCGAAAAGTGGTTTTTCAACACTATCACAAGTGCAAAAAGTGTTTTTTCCACACAAATACATGAGCAAAAGTGGTTTCCTGCACAAACACAAGTGCGAAAAGTGGTTTTTCAACACTAACACAAGTGCGAAAAGTGGTTTTTCAACACTATCACAAGTGCAAAAAGTGTTTTTCCACACTATTACAAGTGCAAAAGTGGTTTCCTGCACCAACACAAGTGCGATAAGTGGTTTTTCAACACTAACACAAGTGCGAAAAGTGGTTTTTCAACAATAACAACAGTGCGAAAAGTGGTTTTTCCACACTAATACAAGTGCAAAAGTGGTTTCCTGCACCAACACAAGTGCGAAAAGTGGTTTTTCAACACTAACACAAGTGCAAAAAGTGTTTTTTCCACACTAATACAAGTGCAAAAGTGGTTTCCTGCACCAACACAAGTGCGATAAGTGGTTTTTCAACACTAACACAAGTGCGAAAAGTGGTTTTTCAACAATAACAACAGTGCGAAAAGTGGTTTTTCCACACTAATACAAGTGCAAAAGTGGTTTCCTGCACCAACACAAGTGCGAAAAGTGGTTTTTCAACACTATCACAAGTGCAAAAAGTGTTTTTTCCACACTAATACAAGTGCAAAAGTGCTTTCCTGCTCCAACACAAGTGCGAAAAGTGGTTTTTCAACACTAACACAAGTGCGAAAAGTGGTTTTTCAACACTAGCACAAGTGCAAAAAGTGTTTTTTCAACACTATCACAAGTGAAAAATTATTTTTTCACACGAATACAAGTGCAAAAGTGGTTTTCAACACTAACACATGTGCGAAAAGTGGTTTTTCAACACTATCACAAGTGCAAAAAGTGTTTTTCCACTGTAATACAAGTGCAAAAGTGGTTTCCTGCACCAACACAAGTGCGAAAAGTGGTTTTTCAACACTAACACAAGTGCGAAAAGTGGTTTTTCAACACTATCACAAGTGCAAAAAGTGTTTTTTCCACACTAATACAAGTGCAAAAGTGGTTTCCTGCACCAACACAAGTGCGAAAAGTGGTTTTTCAACACTAACACAAGTGCGAAAAGTGGTTTCTCAACACTAACACAAGTGCAAAAAGTGGTTTTCCACACTAATACAAGTGCAAAAGTGGTTTCCTGCACCAACACAAGTGCGAAAAGTGGTTTTTCAACACTAACACAAGTGCAAAAAGTGGTTTTTCAACATTATCACAAGTGCAAAAAGTGTTTTTTCCACACTAATACAAGTGCAAAAGTGGTTTCCTGCACCAACACAAGTGTGAAAAGTGGTTTTTCAACACTAACACAAGTGCGAAAAGCGGTTTTTCAACACTAACACAAGTGCAAAAAGTGTTTTTTCCACACTGATACAAGTGCAAAAGTGGTTTCCTGCACCAACACAAGTGCGAAAAGTGGTTTTTCAACACTAACACAAGTGCGAAAAGTGGTTTTTCAACACTAACACAAGTGCGAAAAGTGGTTTTTCAACACTAACACAAGTGCGAAAAGTGGTTTTTCAACACTATCACAAGTGCAAAAAGTGTTTTTCCACACTATTACAAGTGCAAAAGTGGTTTCCTGCACCAACACAAGTGCGATAAGTGGTTTTTCAACACTAACACAAGTGCGAAAAGTGGTTTTTCAACAATAACAACAGTGCGAAAAGTGGTTTTTCCACACTAATACAAGTGCAAAAGTGGTTTCCTGCACCAACACAAGTGCGAAAAGTGGTTTTTCAACACTAACACAAGTGCAAAAAGTGTTTTTTCCACACTAATACAAGTGCAAAAGTGGTTTCCTGCACCAACACAAGTGCGATAAGTGGTTTTTCAACACTAACACAAGTGCGAAAAGTGGTTTTTCAACAATAACAACAGTGCGAAAAGTGGTTTTTCCACACTAATACAAGTGCAAAAGTGGTTTCCTGCACCAACACAAGTGCGAAAAGTGGTTTTTCAACACTATCACAAGTGCAAAAAGTGTTTTTTCCACACTAATACAAGTGCAAAAGTGCTTTCCTGCTCCAACACAAGTGCGAAAAGTGGTTTTTCAACACTAACACAAGTGCGAAAAGTGGTTTTTCAACACTAGCACAAGTGCAAAAAGTGTTTTTTCAACACTATCACAAGTGAAAAATTATTTTTTCACACGAATACAAGTGCAAAAGTGGTTTTCAACACTAACACATGTGCGAAAAGTGGTTTTTCAACACTATCACAAGTGCAAAAAGTGTTTTTCCACTGTAATACAAGTGCAAAAGTGGTTTCCTGCACCAACACAAGTGCGAAAAGTGGTTTTTCAACACTAACACAAGTGCGAAAAGTGGTTTTTCAACACTATCACAAGTGCAAAAAGTGTTTTTTCCACACTAATACAAGTGCAAAAGTGGTTTCCTGCACCAACACAAGTGCGAAAAGTGGTTTTTCAACACTAACACAAGTGCGAAAAGTGGTTTCTCAACACTAACACAAGTGCAAAAAGTGGTTTTCCACACTAATACAAGTGCAAAAGTGGTTTCCTGCACCAACACAAGTGCGAAAAGTGGTTTTTCAACACTAACACAAGTGCAAAAAGTGGTTTTTCAACATTATCACAAGTGCAAAAAGTGTTTTTTCCACACTAATACAAGTGCAAAAGTGGTTTCCTGCACCAACACAAGTGTGAAAAGTGGTTTTTCAACACTAACACAAGTGCGAAAAGCGGTTTTTCAACACTAACACAAGTGCGAAAAGTGGTTTTTCCACACTAATACAAGTGCAAAAGTGGTTTCCTGCACCAACACAAGTGCGAAAAGTGGTTTTTCAACACTAACACAAGTGCGAAAAGTGGTTTTTCAACACTATCACAAGTGCAAAAAGTGGTTTTCCACACTAATACAAGTGCAAAAGTGGTTTCCTGCACCAACACAAGTGCGAAAAGTGGTTTTTCAACACTAACACAAGTACGAAAAGTGGTTTTTCAACACTAACACAAGTGCAAAAAGTGTTTTTTCAACACTATCACAAGTGAAAAAGTGTTTTTCCACACTAATACAAGTGCAAAAGTGGTTTTTCAACACTAACACAAGTGCGAAAAGTGGTTTTCCACAATAATACAAGTGCAAAAGAGATTTCCTGCACCAACACAAGTGCGAAAAGTGGTTTTTCAACACTAACACAAGTGCGAAAAGTGGTTTTTCAACACTATCACAAGTGCAAAAAGTGTTTTTTCCACACTAATACAAGTGCAAAAGTGGTTTTCAACACTAACACAAGTGCAAAAAGTGTTTTTTCCACACTAATTCAAGTGCAAAAGTGGTTTCCTGCACCAACACAAGTGCGAAAAGTGGTTTTTCAACACTAACACCAGTGCGAAAAGTGGTTTTTCAACACTAACAAGTGCAAAAAGTGGTTTTTAAACGCTAACACAAGTGCGAAAAGTGTTTTTCCCACACTAATACAAGTGCAAAAGTGGTTTCCTGCACCAACACAAGTGCGAAAAGTGGTTTTTCAACACTAACACAAGTGCGAAAAGTGGTTTTTCAACACTATCACAAGTGCAAAAAGTGTTTTTTCCACACTAATACAAGTGCAAAAGTGGATTCCTGCACCAACACAAGTGCGATAAGTGGTTTTTCAACACTAACACAAGTGCGAAAAGTGGTTTTTCAACAATAACAACAGTGCGAAAAGTGGTTTTTCCACACTAATACAAGTGCAAAAGTGGTTTCCTGCACCAACACAAGTGCGAAAAGTGGTTTTTTAACACTAACACAAGTGCGAAAAGTGGTTTTTCAACACTATCACAAGTGCAAAAAGTGCTTTCCTGCTCCAACACAAGTGCGAAAAGTGGTTTTTCAACACTAACACAAGTGCGAAAAGTGGTTTTTCAACACTAACAGAAGTGTGAAAAGTGGTTTTTCAACACTAACACAAGTGCAAAAAGTGTTTTTTCACACGAATACAAGTGCAAAAGTGGTTTTTCAACACTAACACATGTGCGAAAAGTGGTTTTTCAACACTAACACAAGTGCAAAAAGTGGTTTTTCAACACTATCACAAGTGCAAAAAGTGTTTTTTCCACACTAATACAAATGCAAAAGTGGTTTCCTGCACCAAAACAAGTGCGAAAAGTGGTTTTTCAACACTAACACAAATGCGAAAAGTGGTTTTTCAACACTATCACAAGTGCAAAAAGTGTTTTTTCCACACTAATACAAGTGCAAAAGTGGTTTCCTGCACCAACACAAGTGCAAAAAGTGGTTTTTCAACACTAACACAAGTGCGAAAAGTGGTTGCTCAACACTAACACAAGTGCAAAAAGTGGTTTTCCACACTAATACAAGTGCAAAAGTGGTTTCCTGCACCAACACAAGTGCGAAAAGTGGTTTTTCAACACTAACACAAGTGCAAAAAGTGGTTTTCCACACTAATACAAGTGCAAAAGTGTTTTTTCAACACTAACACATGTGCGAAAAGTGGTTTTTCAACACTAACACAAGTGCGAAAAGTGGTTTTTCAACACTATCACAAGTGCAAAAAGTGTTTTTTCCACACAAATACATGTGCAAAAGTGGTTTCCTGCACAAACACAAGTGCGAAAAGTGGTTTTTCAACACTAACACAAGTGCGAAAAGTGGTTTTTCAACACTATCACAAGTGCAAAAAGTGTTTTTTCCACACTAATACAAGTGCAAAAGTGGTTTCCTGCACCAACACAAGTGCGATAAGTGGTTTTTCAACACTAACACAAGTGCGAAAAGTGGTTTTTCAACAATAACAACAGTGCGAAAAGTGGTTTTTCCACACTAATACAAGTGCAAAAGTGGTTTCCTGCACCAACACAAGTGCGAAAAGTGGTTTTTCAACACTAACACAAGTGCAAAAAGTGTTTTTTCCACACTAATACAAGTGCAAAAGTGCTTTCCTGCTCCAACACAAGTGCGAAAAGTGGTTTTTCAACACTAACACAAGTGCGAAAAGTGGTTTTTCAACACTATCACAAGTGCAAAAAGTGTTTTTTCCACACTAATACAAGTGCAAAAGTGGTTTCCTGCACCAACACAAGTGCGATAAGTGGTTTTTCAACACTAACACAAGTGCGAAAAGTGGTTTTTCAACAATAACAACAGTGCGAAAAGTGGTTTTTCCACACTAATACAAGTGCAAAAGTGGTTTCCTGCACCAACACAAGTGCGAAAAGTGGTTTTTCAACACTATCACAAGTGCAAAAAGTGTTTTTTCCACACTAATACAAGTGCAAAAGTGCTTTCCTGCTCCAACACAAGTGCGAAAAGTGGTTTTTCAACACTAACACAAGTGCGAAAAGTGGTTTTTCAACACTAGCACAAGCGCAAAAAGTGTTTTTTCAACACTATCACAAGTGAAAAAGTGTTTTTTCACACGAATACAAGTGCAAAAGTGGTTTTCAACACTAACACATGTGCGAAAAGTGGTTTTTCAACACTATCACAAGTGCAAAAAGTGTTTTTTCCACTGTAATACAAGTGCAAAAGTGGTTTCCTGCACCAACACAAGTGCGAAAAGTGGTTTTTCAACACTAACACAAGTGCGAAAAGTGGTTTTTCAACACTATCACAAGTGCAAAAAGTGTTTTTTCCACACTAATACAAGTGCAAAAGTGGTTTCCTGCACCAACACAAGTGCGAAAAGTGGTTTTTCAACACTAACACAAGTGCGAAAAGTGGTTTCTCAACACTAACATAAGTGCAAAAAGTGGTTTTCCACACTAATACAAGTGCAAAAGTGGTTTCCTGCACCAACACTAGTGCAAAAAGTGGTTTTCCACACTAATACAAGTGCAAAAGTGGTTTCCTGCACCAACACAAGTGCGAAAAGTGGTTTTTCAACACTATCACAAGTGCAAAAAGTGTTTTTTCCACACTAATACAAGTGCAAAAGTGGTTTCCTGCACCAACACAAGTGTGAAAAGTGGTTTTTCAACACTAACACAAGTGCGAAAAGTGGTTTTTCCACACTAATACAAGTGCAAAAGTGGTTTCCTGCACCAACACAAGTGCGAAAAGTGGTTTTTCAACACTAACACAAGTGCGAAAAGTGGTTTTTCAACACTATCACAAGTGCAAAAAGTGGTTTTCCACACTAATACAAGTGCAAAAGTGGTTTCCTGCACCAACACAAGTGCGAAAAGTGGTTTTTCAACACTAACACAAGTACGAAAAGTGGTTTTTCAACACTAACACAAGTGCAAAAAGTGTTTTTTCAACACTATCACAAGTGAAAAAGTGTTTTTCCACACTAATACAAGTGCAAAAGTGGTTTTTCAACACTAACACAAGTGCGAAAAGTGGTTTTCCACAATAATACAAGTGCAAAAGTGGTTTCCTGCACCAACACAAGTGCGAAAAGTGGTTTTTCAACACTAACACAAGTGCGAAAAGTGGTTTTTCAACACTATCACAAGTGCAAAAAGTGTTTTTTCCACACTAATACAAGTGCAAAAGTGGTTTTTCAACACTAACACAAGTGCAAAAAGTGTTTTTTCCACACTAATTCAAGTGCAAAAGTGGTTTCCTGCACCAACACAAGTGCGAAAAGTGGTTTTTCAACACTAACACAAGTGCGAAAAGTGGTTTTTCAACACTAACACAAGTGCAAAAAGTGGTTTTTAAACGCTAACACAAGTGCGAAAAGTGTTTTTCCCACACTAATACAAGTGCAAAAGTGGTTTCCTGCACCAACACAAGTGCGAAAAGTGGTTTTTCAACACTAACACAAGTGCGAAAAGTGGTTTTTCAACACTATCACAAGTGCAAAAAGTGTTTTTTCCACACTAATACAAGTGCAAAAGTGGTTTCCTGCACCAACACAAGTGCGATAAGTGGTTTTTCAACACTAACACAAGTGCGAAAAGTGGTTTTTCAACAATAACAACAGTGCGAAAAGTGGTTTTTCCACACTAATACAAGTGCAAAAGTGGTTTCCTGCACTAACACAAGTGCGAAAAGTGGTTTTTCAACACTAACACAAGTGCGAAAAGTGGTTTTTCAACACTATCACAAGTGCAAAAAGTGTTTTTTCCACACTAATACAAGTGCAAAAGTGCTTTCCTGCTCCAACACAAGTGCGAAAAGTGGTTTTTCAACACTAACACAAGTGCGAAAAGTGGTTTTTCAACACTAACACAAGTGCGAAAAGTGGTTTTTCAACACTAACACAAGTGCAAAAAGTGTTTTTTCACACGAATACAAGTGCAAAAGTGGTTTTTCAACACTAACACATGTGCGAAAAGTGGTTTTTCAACACTAACACAAGTGCAAAAAGTGGTTTTTCAACACTATCACAAGTGCAAAAAGTGTTTTTTCCACACTAATACAAGTGCAAAAGTGGTTTCCTGCACCAACACAAGTGCGAAAAGTGGTTTTTCAACACTAACACAAATGCGAAAAGTGGTTTTTCAACACTATCACAAGTGCAAAAAGTGTTTTTTCCACACTAATACAAGTGCAAAAGTGGTTTCCTGCACCAACACAAGTGCAAAAAGTGGTTTTTCAACACTAACACAAGTGCGAAAAGTGGTTTCTCAACACTAACACAAGTGCAAAAAGTGGTTTTCCACACTAATACAAGTGCAAAAGTGGTTTCCTGCACCAACACAAGTGCGAAAAGTGGTTTTTCAACACTAACACAAGTGCAAAAAGTGGTTTTTCAACACTATCACAAGTGCAAAAAGTGTTTTTTCCACACTAATACAAGTGCAAAAGTGGTTTCCTGCACCAACATAAGTGCGAAAAGTGGTTTTTCAACACTAACACAAGTGCGAAAAGTGGTTTTTCCACACTAATACAAGTGCAAAAGTGGTTTCCTGCACCAACACAAGTGCGAAAAGTGGTTTTTCAACACTATCACAAGTGCAAAAAGTGTTTTTTCCACACTAATACAAGTGCAAAAGTGGTTTTTCAACACTAACACAAGTGCAAAAAGTGTTTTTTCCACACTAATTCAAGTGCAAAAGTGGTTTCCTGCACCAACACAAGTGCGAAAAGTGGTTTTTCAACACTAACACAAGTGCAAAAAGTGGTTTTTAAACGCTAACACAAGTGCGAAAAGTGTTTTTTCCACACTAATACAAGTGCAAAAGTGGTTTCCTGCACCAAGACAAGTGCGAAAAGTGGTTTTTCAACACTAACACAAGTGCGAAAAGTGGGTTCTCAACACTAACACAAGTGCGAAAAGTGGTTTTTCAACACTAACACAAGTGCGAAAAGTGGTTTTTCAACACTAACACAAGTGCGAAAAGTGGTTTTTCCACACTAATACAAGTGCAAAAGTGGTTTCCTGCACCAACACAAATGCGAAAAGTGGTTTTTCAACACTAACACAAGTGCAAAAAGTGTTTTTTCAACACTATCACAAGTGAAAAAGTGTTTTTTCCACACTAATACAAGTGCAAAAGTGGTTTTTCAACACTAACGCAAGTGCGAAAAGTGGTTTTTCAACACTATCACAAGTGCAAAAAGTGGTTTTCCACACTAATACAAGTGCAAAAGTGGTTTCCTGCACCAACACAAGTGCGAAAAGTGGTTTTTCAACACTAACACAAGTACGAAAAGTGGTTTTTCAACACTAACACAAGTGCAAAAAGTGTTTTTTCAACACTATCACAAGTGAAAAAGTGTTTTTTCCACACTAATACAAGTGCAAATGTGGTTTTTCAACACTAACACAAGTGCGAAAAGTGGTTTTTCAACACTAACACAAGTGCGAAAAGTGGTTTTTTAACACTAACACAAGTGCGAAAAGTGGTTTTTCAACACTAACACAAGTGCGAAAAGTGGTTTTTCAACACTATCACAAGTGCAAAAAGTGTTTTTTCCACACTAATACAAGTGCAAAAGTGGTTTTTCTACACTAACACAAGTGCAAAAAGTGTTTTTTCCACACTAATTCAAGTGCAAAAGTGGTTTCCTGCACCAACACAAGTGCGAAAAGTGGTTTTTCAACACTAACACAAGTGCGAAAGTGGTTTTTCATCACTAACACAAGTGCAAAAAGTGGTTTTTAAACGCTAACACAAGTGCGAAAAGTGTTTTTTCCACACTAATACAAGTGCAAAAGTGGTTTCCTGCACCAACACAAGTGCGAAAAGTGGTTTTTCAACACTAACACAAGTGCAAAAAGTGGTTTTTCAACACTGTCACAAGTGCAAAAAGTGTTTTTTCCACACTAATACAGTGCAAAAGTGGTTTCCTGCACCAACACAAGTGTGAAAAGTGGTTTCTCAACACTAACACAAGTGCGAAAAGTGGTTTTTCCACACTAATACAAGTGCAAAAGTGGTTTCCTGCACCAACACAAGTGCGAAAAGTGGTTTTTCAACACTAACACAAGTGCAAAAAGTGTTTTTTCAACACTATCACAAGTGAAAACGTGTTTTTTCCACACTAATACAAGTGCAAAAGTGTTTTTTCAACACTAACACATGTGCGAAAAGTGGTTTTTCAACACTAACACAAGTGCGAAAAGTGGTTTTTCAACACTATCACAAGTGCAAAAAGTGTTTTTTCCACACTAATACATGTGCAAAAGTGGTTTCCTGCACAAACACAAGTGCGAAAAGTGGTTTTTCAACACTAACACAAGTGCGAAAAGTGGTTTTTCAACACTATCACAAATGCAAAAAGTGTTTTTTCCACACTAATACAAGTGCAAAAGTGGTTTCCTGCACCAACACAAGTGCGATAAGTGGTTTTTCAACACTAACACAAGTGCGAAAAGTGGTTTTTCAACAATAACAACAGTGCGAAAAGTGGTTTTTCCACACTAATACAAGTGCAAAAGTGGTTTCCTGCACCAACACAAGTGCGAAAAGTGGTTTTTCAACACTAACACAAGTGCGAAAAGTGGTTTTTCTACACTATCACAAGTGCAAAAAGTGTTTTTTCCACACTAATACAAGTGCAAAAGTGCTTTCCTGCTCCAACACAAGTGCGAAAAGTGGTTTTTCAACACTAACACGTGCGAAAAGTGGTTTTTCAACACTAACACAAGTGCAAAAAGTGTTTTTTCAACACTATCACAAGTATAAAAAGTGTTTTTTCCACAGTAATACAAGTGCAAAAGTGGTTTTTCAACACTAACACAAGTGCGAAAAGTGGTTTTTCCACAATAATACAAGTGCAAAAGTGGTTTCCTGCACCAACACAAGTGCGAAAAGTGGTTTTTCAACACTAACACAAGTGCGAAAAGTGGTTTTTCAACACTATCACAAGTGCAAAAAGTGTTTTTTCCACACTAATACAAGTGCAAAAGTGGTTTTTCAACACTAACACAAGTGCAAAAAGTGGTTTTTAAACGCTAACACAAGTGCGAAAAGTGGTTTTTCCACAATAATACAAGTGCAAAAGTGGTTTCCTGCACCAACACAAGTGCGAAAAGTGGTTTTTCAACACTAACACAAGTGCGAAAGTGGTTTTTCAACACTAACACAAGTGCAAAAAGTGGTTTTTAAACGCTAACACAAGTGCGAAAAGTGTTTTTTCCACACTAATACAAGTGCAAAAGTGGTTTCCTGCACCAACACAAGTGCGAAAAGTGGTTTTTCAACACTAACACAAGTGCAAAAAGTGGTTTTTCAACACTGTCACAAGTGCAAAAAGTGTTTTTTCCACACTAATACAGTGCAAAAGTGGTTTCCTGCACCAACACAAGTGTGAAAAGTGGTTTCTCAACACTAACACAAGTGCGAAAAGTGGTTTTTCCACACTAATACAAGTGCAAAATTGGTTTCCTGCACCAACACAAGTGCGAAAAGTGGTTTTTCAACACTAACACAAGTGCGAAAAGTGGTTTTTCAACACTAACACAAGTGCAAAAAGTGTTTTTTCAACACTATCACAAGTGAAAACGTGTTTTTTCCACACTAATACAAGTGCAAAAGTGTTTTTTCAACACTAACACATGTGCGAAAAGTGGTTTTTCAACACTAACACAAGTGCGAAAAGTGGTTTTTCAACACTATCACAAGTGCAAAAAGTGTTTTTTCCACACTAATACATGTGCAAAAGTGGTTTCCTGCACAAACACAAGTGCGAAAAGTGGTTTTTCAACACTAACACAAGTGCCAAAAGTGGTTTTTCAACACTATCACAAATGCAAAAAGTGTTTTTTCCACACTAATACAAGTGCAAAAGTGGTTTCCTGCACCAACACAAGTGCGATAAGTGGTTTTTCAACACTAACACAAGTGCAAAAAGTGTTTTTTCAACACTATCACAAGTGAAAACGTGTTTTTTCCACACTAATACAAGTGCAAAAGTGTTTTTTCAACACTAACACATGTGCGAAAAGTGGTTTTTCAACACTAACACAAGTGCGAAAAGTGGTTTTTCAACACTATCACAAGTGCAAAAAGTGTTTTTTCCACACTAATACATGTGCAAAAGTGGTTTCCTGCACAAACACAAGTGCGAAAAGTTGTTTTTCAACACTAACACAAGTGCGAAAAGTGGTTTTTCAACACTATCACAAATGCAAAAAGTGTTTTTTCCACACTAATACAAGTGCAAAAGTGGTTTCCTGCACCAACACAAGTGCGATAAGTGGTTTTTCAACACTAACACAAGTGCGAAAAGTGGTTTTTCAACAATAACAACAGTGCGAAAAGTGGTTTTTCCACACTAATACAAGTGCAAAAGTGGTTTCCTGCACCAACACAAGTGCGAAAAGTGGTTTTTCAACACTAACACAAGTGCGAAAAGTGGTTTTTCAACACTATCACAAGTGCAAAAAGTGTTTTTTCCACACTAATACAAGTGCAAAAGTGCTTTCCTGCTCCAACACAAGTGCGAAAAGTGGTTTTTCAACACTAACACGTGCGAAAAGTGGTTTTTCAACACTAACACAAGTGCAAAAAGTGTTTTTTCAACACTATCACAAGTGCAAAAAGTGTTTTTTCCACAGTAATACAAGTGCAAAAGTGGTTTTTCAACACTAACACAAGTGCGAAAAGTGGTTTTTCCACAATAATACAAGTGCAAAAGTGGTTTCCTGCACCAACACAAGTGCGAAAAGTGGTTTTTCAACACTAACACAAGTGCGAAAAGTGGTTTTTCAACACTATCACAAGTGCAAAAAGTGTTTTTTCCACACTAATACAAGTGCAAAAGTGGTTTTTCAACACTAACACAAGTGCAAAAAGTGGTTTTTAAACGCTAACACAAGTGCGAAAAGTGGTTTTTCCACAATAATACAAGTGCAAAAGTGGTTTCCTGCACCAACACAAGTGCGAAAAGTGGTTTTTCAACACTAACACAAGTGCGAAAGTGGTTTTTCAACACTAACACAAGTGCAAAAAGTGGTTTTTAAACGCTAACACAAGTGCGAAAAGTGTTTTTTCCACACTAATACAAGTGCAAAAGTGGTTTCCTGCACCAACACAAGTGCGAAAAGTGGTTTTTCAACACTAACACAAGTGCAAAAAGTGGTTTTTCCACACTAATACAGTGCAAAAGTGGTTTCCTGCACCAACACAAGTGTGAAAAGTGGTTTCTCAACACTAACACAAGTGCGAAAAGTGTTTTTTCCACACTAATACAGTGCAAAAGTGGTTTCCTGCACCAACACAAGTGTGAAAAGTGGTTTCTCAACACTAACACAAGTGCGAAAAGTGGTTTTTCCACACTAATACAAGTGCAAAAGTGGTTTCCTGCACCAACACAAGTGCGAAAAGTGGTTTTTCAACACTAACACAAGTGCGAAAAGTGGTTTTTCAACACTAACACAAGTGCAAAAAGTGTTTTTTCAACACTATCACAAGTGAAAACGTGTTTTTTCCACACTAATACAAGTGCAAAAGTGTTTTTTCAACACTAACACATGTGCGAAAAGTGGTTTTTCAACACTAACACAAGTGCGAAAAGTGGTTTTTCAACACTATCACAAGTGCAAAAAGTGTTTTTTCCACACTAATACATGTGCAAAAGTGGTTTCCTGCACAAACACAAGTGCGAAAAGTGGTTTTTCAACACTAACACAAGTGCCAAAAGTGGTTTTTCAACACTATCACAAATGCAAAAAGTGTTTTTTCCACACTAATACAAGTGCAAAATGGTTTCCTGCACCAACACAAGTGCGATAAGTGGTTTTTCAACACTAACACAAGTGCGAAAAGTGGTTTTTCAACAATAACAACAGTGCGAAAAGTGGTTTTTCCACACTAATACAAGTGCAAAAGTGGTTTCCTGCACCAACACAAGTGCGAAAAGTGGTTTTTCAACACTAACACAAGTGCGAAAAGTGGTTTTTCAACACTATCACAAGTGCAAAAAGTGTTTTTTCCACACTAATACAAGTGCAAAAGTGCTTTCCTGCTCCAACACAAGTGCGAAAAGTGGTTTTTCAACACTAACACGTGCGAAAAGTGGTTTTTCAACACTAACACAAGTGCAAAAAGTGTTTTTTCAACACTATCACAAGTGCAAAAAGTGTTTTTTCCACAGTAATACAAGTGCAAAAGTGGTTTTTCAACACTAACACATGTGCGAAAAGTGTTTTTTCAACACTATCACAAGTGCAAAAAGTGTTTTTTCCACACTAATACAAGTGCAAAAGTGGTTTCCTGCACCAACACAAGTGCGAAAAGTGGTTTTTCAACACTAACACAAGTGCAAAAAGTGGTTTTTCAACACTATCACAAGTGCAAAAAGTGTTTTTTCCATACTAATACAAGTGCAAAAGTGGTTTCCTGCACCAACACAAGTGTGAAAAGTGGTTTTTCAACACTAACACAAGTGCGAAAAGTGGTTTTTCAACACTAACACAAGTGCGAAAAGTGGTTTTTCCACACTAATACAAGTGCAAAAGTGGTTTCCTGCACCAACACAAGTACGAAAAGTGGTTTTTCAACACTATCACAAGTGCAAAAAGTGGTTTTCCACACTAATACAAGTGCAAAAGTGGTTTCCTGCACCAACACAAGTGCGAAAAGTGGTTTTTCAACACTAACACAAGTGCAAAAAGTGTTTTTTCAACACTATCACAAGTGAAAAAGTGTTTTTTCCACACTAATACAAGTGCAAAAGTGGTTTTTCAACACTAACACAAGTGCGAAAAGTGGTTTTTCCACAATAATACAAGTGCAAAAGTGGTTTCCTGCACCAACACAAGTGCGAAAAGTGGTTTTTCAACACTAACACAAGTGCGAAAAGTGGTTTTTCAACACTATCACAAGTGCAAAAAGTGTTTTTTCCACACTAATACAAGTGCAAAAGTGGTTTTTCAACACTAACACAAGTGCAAAAAGTGGTTTTTAAACGCTAACACAAGTGCGAAAAGTGTTTTTTCCACACTAATACAAGTGCAAAAGTGGTTTCCTGCACCAAAACAAGTGCGAAAAGTGGTTTTTCAACACTAACACAAGTGCAAAAAGTGGTTTTTCAACACTAACACAAGTGCGAAAAGTGGGTTCTCAACACTAACACAAGTGCGAAAAGTGGTTTTTCAACACTAACACAAGTGCGAAAAGGGGTTTTTCAACACTAATACAAGTGCGAAAACTGGTTTTTCCACACTAATACAAGTGCAAAAGTGGTTTTTCAACACTAACACAAGTGCGAAAAGTGGTTTTTCCACAATAATACAAGTGCAAAAGTGGTTTCCTGCACCAGCACAAGTGCGAAAAGTGGTTTTTCAACACTAACACAAGTGCGAAAAGTGGTTTTTCAACACTAACACAAGTGCAAAAAGTGGTTTTTAAACGCTAACACAAGTGCGAAAAGTGTTTTTTCCACACTAATACAAGTACAAAAGTGGTTTCCTGCACCAACACAAGTGCGAAAAGTGGTTTTTCAACACTAACACAAGTGCAAAAAGTGGTTTTTCAACACTAACACAAGTGCGAAAAGTGGGTTCTCAACACTAACACAAGTGCGAAAAGTGGTTTTTCAACACTAACACAAGTGCGAAAAGTGGTTTTTCAACACTAACACAAGTGTGAAAAGTGGTTTTTCCACACTAATACAAGTGCAAAAGTGGTTTCCTGCACCAACACAAGTGCGAAAAGTGGTTTTTCAACACTAACACATGTGCGAAAAGTGGTTTTTCAACACCAACACAAGTGCGAAAAGTGGTTTTCCCACACTAATACAAGTGCAAAAGTGGTTTCCTGCACCAACACAAGTGCGAAAAGTGGTTTTTCAACACTAACACAAGTGCGAAAAGTGGTTTTTCAACACTATCACAAGTGCAAAAAGTGGTTTTCCACACTAATACAAGTGCAAAAGTGGTTTCCTGCACCAACGCAAGTGCGAAAAATGGTTTTTCAACACTAACACAAGTGCAAAAAGTGGTTTTTCAACACTATCACAAGTGCAAAAAGTGTTTTTTCCACACTAATACAAGTGCAAAAGTGGTTTCCTGCACCAACACAAGTGCGAAAAGTGGTTTTTCAACACTAACACAAGTGCGAAAAGTGGTTTTTCAACACTATCACAAGTGCAAAAAGTGGTTTTCCACACTAATACAAGTGCAAAAGTGGTTTCCTGCACCAACACAAGTGCGAAAAATGGTTTTTCAACACTAACACAAGTACAAAAAGTGGTTTTTCAACACTAACACAAGTGCAAAAAGTGTTTTTTCAACACTATCACAAGTGAAAAAGTGTTTTTTCCACACTAATACAAGTGCAAAAGTGGTTTTTCAACACTAACAGAAGTGCGAAAAGTGGTTTTTCAACACTAGCACAAGTGCGAAAAGTGGTTTTTCAACACTATCACAAGTGCGAAAAGTGTTTTTTCCACACCAATACAAGTGCAAAAGTGGTTTCCTGCACCAACACAAGTGCAAAAAGTGGTTTTTCAACACTAACACAAGTGCGAAAAGTGTTTTTTCCACACTAACACAAGTGCAAAAGTGGTTTCCTGCACCAACACAAGTGCGAAAAGTGGTTTTTCAACACTATCACAAGTGCAAAAAGTGTTTTTTCTACACTAATACAAGTGCGAAAAGTGGTTTTTTTCAACACTAACACAAGTGCAAAAAGTGTTTTTTCCACACTAATACAAGTGCAAAAGTGGTTTCCTGCACCAACACAAGTGCGAAAAGTAGTTTTTCAACACTAACACAAGTGCGAAAAGTGGTTTTTCAACACTATCACAAGTGCAAAAAGTGTTTTTTCCACACTAATACAGTGCAAAAGTGGTTTCCTGCACCAACACAAGTGTGAAAAGTGGTTTTTCAACACTAACACAAGTGCGAAAAGTGGTTTCTCAACACTAACACAAGTGCGAAAAGTGGTTTTTCCACACTAGTACAAGTGCAAAAATGGTTTCCTGCACCAACACAAGTGCAAAAAGTGGTTTTTCAACACTAACACAAGTGCGAAAAGTGGTTTTTCAACACTATCACAAGTGCAAAAAGTGTTTTTTCCACACTAATACAAGTGCAAAAGTGTTTTCCTGCACCAACACAAGTGCGATAAGTGGTTTTTCAACACTATCACAAGTGCAAAAAGTGTTTTTTCCACACTAATACAAGTGCAAAAGTGGTTTCCTGCACCAACACAAGTGCGAAAAGTGGTTTTTCAACACTAACACAAGTACGAAAAGTGTTTTTTCAACACTATCACAAGTGAAAAAGTGTTGTTTCCACACTAATACAAGTGCAAAAGTGGTTTTTCAACACAAACACAAGTGCGAAAAGTGGTTTTTCAACACTAACACAAGTGCGAAAAGTGGTTTTTCAACACTATCACAAGTGCAAAAAGTGGTTTTTCCACACTAATACAAGTGCAAAAGCGGTTTCCTGCACCAACACAAGTGCGAAAAGTGATTTTCAACACTAGCACAAGTGCGAAAAGTGGTTTTTCAACACTAACACAAGTGCAAAAAGTGATTTTTAAACGCTAACACAAGTGCGAAAAGTGTTTTTTCAACACTAACACAAGTGCGAAAAGTGTTTTTTCCACACTAACACAAGTGCGAAAGTGGTTTTTAAACGCTAACACAAGTGCAAAAAGTGGTTTTTCAACACTAACACAAGTGCGAAAAGTGTTTTTTCCACACTAACACAAGTGCAAAAGTGGTTTCCTGCACCAACACAAGTGCGAAAAGTGGTTTTTCAACACTATCACATGTGCAAAAAGTGTTTATTCCACACTAATACAAGTGTGAAAAGTGGTTTTTCAACACTAACACAAGTGCAAAAAGTGTTTTTTCCACACTAATACAACTGCAAAAGTGGTTTCCTGCACCAACACAAGTGCGAAAAGTGGTTTTTCAACACTAACACAAGTGCGAAAAGTGGTTTCTCAACACTAACACAAGTG
Organism: Myxine glutinosa; assembly: GCF_964187855.1. NCBI lineage: Eukaryota > Metazoa > Chordata > Myxini > Myxiniformes > Myxinidae > Myxine > Myxine glutinosa. The sequence continues at coordinate 82,686 of NW_027616806.1, read as the reverse complement.
CAAAAAGTGGTTTTTCCACACTAAGACAAGTGCAAAAGTGGTTTCCTGCACCAACACAAGTGCGAAAAGTGGTTTTTCAACACTATCACAAGTGCAAAAAGTGTTTTTTCCACACTAATACAAGTGCAAAAGTGGTTTTTCAACACTAACACAAGTGCAAAAAGTGTTTTTTCCACACTAATTCAAGTGCAAAAGTGGTTTCCTGCACCAACACAAGTGTGAAAAGTGGTTTTTCAACACTAACACAAGTGCGAAAAGTGGTTTCTCAACACTAACACAAGTGCGAAAAGTGGTTTTTCCACACTAATACAAGTGCAAAAGTGGTTTCCTGCACCAACACAAGTGTGAAAAGTGGTTTTTCAACACTAACACAAGTGCGAAAAGTGGTTTCTCAACACTAACACAAGTGCGAAAAGTGGTTTTTCCACACTAATACAAGTGCAAAAGTGGTTTCCTGCACCAACACAAGTGCGAAAAGTGGTTTTTCCACACTAATACAAGTGCAAAAGTGGTTTCCTGCACCAACACAAGTGCGAAAAGTGGTTTTTCAACACTAACACAAGTGCCAAAAGTGGTTTTTCAACACTATCACAAGTGCAAAAAGTGTTTTTTCCACACTAATACAAGTGCAAAAGTGGTTTCCTGCACCAACACAAGTGCGAAAAGTGGTTTTTCCACACTAATACAAGTGCAAAAGTGGTTTTTCAACACTAACACAAGTGCAAAAAGTGTTTTTTCCACACTAATACAAGTGCAAAAGTGGTTTCCTGCACCAACACAAGTGCAAAAAGTGGTTTTTCAAAACTAACACAAGTGCAAAAAGTGGTTTTTCAACACTATCATAAGTGCAAAAAGTGTTTTTTTCACACTAATACAAGTGCGAAAGTGGTTTCCTGCACCAACACAAGTGCGAAAAGTGGTTTTTCAACACTAACACAAGTGCGAAAAGTGGTTTTTCAACACTAACACAAGTGCGAAAAGTGGTTTTTCCACACTAATACAAGTGCAAAAGTGGTTTCCTGCACCAACACAAGTGCGAAAAGTGGTTTTTCAACACTAACACATGTGCAAAATGTGGTTTTTCAACACTAACAAAAGTGCGAAAAGTGGTTTTTCCACACTAATACAAGTGCAAAAGTGGTTTCCTGCACCAACACAAGTGCGAAAAGTGGTTTTTCAACACTAACACATGTGCAAAATGTGGTTTTTCAACACTAACAGAAGTGCGAAAAGTGGTTTTTCAACACTAGCACAAGTGCGAAAAGTGGTTTTTCAACACTAGCACAAGTGCGAAAAGTGGTTTTTCAACACTATCACAAGTGCGAAAAGTGTTTTTTCCACACCAATACAAGTGCAAAAGTGGATTCCTGCACCAACACAAGTGCAAAAAGTGGTTTTTCAACACTAACACAAGTGCAAAAAGTGTTTTTTCCACACTAATACAAGTGCAAAAGTGGTTTCCTGCACCAACACAAGTGCGAAAAGTGGTTTTTCAACACTAACACAAGTGCGAAAAGTGGTTTTTCAACACTATCACAAGTGCAAAAAGTGTTTTTTCCACACTAATACAAGTGCAAAAGTGTTTTCCTGCACCAACACAAGTGCGATAAGTGGTTTTTCAACACTAACACAAGTGCGAAAAGTGGTTTTTCAACAATAACACAAGTGCGAAAAGTGGTTTTTCCACACTAATACAAGTGCAAAAGTGGTTTCCTGCATCAACACAAGTGCGAAAAGTGGTTTTTCAACACTATCACAAGTGCAAAAAGTGTTTTTTCCACACTAATACAAGTGCGAAAAGTGTTTTTTCCACACTAACACAAGTGCGAAAAGTGTTTTTTCCACACTAACACAAGTGCAAAAGTGGTTTCCTGCACCAACACAAGTGCGAAAAGTGGTTTTTCAACACTATCACAAGTGCAAAAAGTGTTTTTTCCACACTAATACAAGTGCAAAAGTGGTTTCCTGCACCAACACAAGTGCGAAAAGTGGTTTTTCAACACTAACACAAGTGCGAAAAGTGGTTTCTCAACACTAACACAAGTGCGAAAAGTGGTTTTTCCACACTAGTACAAGTGCAAAAATGGTTTCCTGCACCAACACAAGTGCGAAAAGTGGTTTTTCAACACTATCACAAGTGCAAAAAGTGTTTTTTCCACACTAATACAAGTGCAAAAGTGGTTTCCTGCACCAACACAAGTGCGAAAAGTGGTTTTTCAACACTAACACAAGTGCAAAAAGTGGTTTTTCAACACTGTCACAAGTGCAAAAAGTGTTTTTTCCACACTAATACAGTGCAAAAGTGGTTTCCTGCACCAACACAAGTGTGAAAAGTGGTTTCTCAACACTAACACAAGTGCGAAAAGTGGTTTTTCCACACTAATACAAGTGCAAAAGTGGTTTCCTGCACCAACACAAGTGCGAAAAGTGGTTTTTCAACACTAACACAAGTGCAAAAAGTGTTTTTTCAACACTATCACAAGTGAAAACGTGTTTTTTCCACACTAATACAAGTGCAAAAGTGTTTTTTCAACACTAACACATGTGCGAAAAGTGGTTTTTCAACACTAACACAAGTGCGAAAAGTGGTTTTTCAACACTATCACAAGTGCAAAAAGTGTTTTTTCCACACTAATACATGTGCAAAAGTGGTTTCCTGCACAAACACAAGTGCGAAAAGTGGTTTTTCAACACTAACACAAGTGCGAAAAGTGGTTTTTCAACACTATCACAAATGCAAAAAGTGTTTTTTCCACACTAATACAAGTGCAAAAGTGGTTTCCTGCACCAACACAAGTGCGATAAGTGGTTTTTCAACACTAACACAAGTGCGAAAAGTGGTTTTTCAACAATAACAACAGTGCGAAAAGTGGTTTTTCCACACTAATACAAGTGCAAAAGTGGTTTCCTGCACCAACACAAGTGCGAAAAGTGGTTTTTCAACACTAACACAAGTGCGAAAAGTGGTTTTTCTACACTATCACAAGTGCAAAAAGTGTTTTTTCCACACTAATACAAGTGCAAAAGTGCTTTCCTGCTCCAACACAAGTGCGAAAAGTGGTTTTTCAACACTAACACGTGCGAAAAGTGGTTTTTCAACACTAACACAAGTGCAAAAAGTGTTTTTTCAACACTATCACAAGTATAAAAAGTGTTTTTTCCACAGTAATACAAGTGCAAAAGTGGTTTTTCAACACTAACACAAGTGCGAAAAGTGGTTTTTCCACAATAATACAAGTGCAAAAGTGGTTTCCTGCACCAACACAAGTGCGAAAAGTGGTTTTTCAACACTAACACAAGTGCGAAAAGTGGTTTTTCAACACTATCACAAGTGCAAAAAGTGTTTTTTCCACACTAATACAAGTGCAAAAGTGGTTTTTCAACACTAACACAAGTGCAAAAAGTGGTTTTTAAACGCTAACACAAGTGCGAAAAGTGGTTTTTCCACAATAATACAAGTGCAAAAGTGGTTTCCTGCACCAACACAAGTGCGAAAAGTGGTTTTTCAACACTAACACAAGTGCGAAAGTGGTTTTTCAACACTAACACAAGTGCAAAAAGTGGTTTTTAAACGCTAACACAAGTGCGAAAAGTGTTTTTTCCACACTAATACAAGTGCAAAAGTGGTTTCCTGCACCAACACAAGTGCGAAAAGTGGTTTTTCAACACTAACACAAGTGCGAAAAGTGGTTTTTCAACACTAACACAAGTGCAAAAAGTGTTTTTTCAACACTATCACAAGTGAAAACGTGTTTTTTCCACACTAATACAAGTGCAAAAGTGTTTTTTCAACACTAACACATGTGCGAAAAGTGGTTTTTCAACACTAACACAAGTGCGAAAAGTGGTTTTTCAACACTATCACAAGTGCAAAAAGTGTTTTTTCCACACTAATACATGTGCAAAAGTGGTTTCCTGCACAAACACAAGTGCGAAAAGTGGTTTTTCAACACTAACACAAGTGCCAAAAGTGGTTTTTCAACACTATCACAAATGCAAAAAGTGTTTTTTCCACACTAATACAAGTGCAAAAGTGGTTTCCTGCACCAACACAAGTGCGATAAGTGGTTTTTCAACACTAACACAAGTGCAAAAAGTGTTTTTTCAACACTATCACAAGTGAAAACGTGTTTTTTCCACACTAATACAAGTGCAAAAGTGTTTTTTCAACACTAACACATGTGCGAAAAGTGGTTTTTCAACACTAACACAAGTGCGAAAAGTGGTTTTTCAACACTATCACAAGTGCAAAAAGTGTTTTTTCCACACTAATACATGTGCAAAAGTGGTTTCCTGCACAAACACAAGTGCGAAAAGTGGTTTTTCAACACTAACACAAGTGCGAAAAGTGGTTTTTCAACACTATCACAAATGCAAAAAGTGTTTTTTCCACACTAATACAAGTGCAAAAGTGGTTTCCTGCACCAACACAAGTGCGATAAGTGGTTTTTCAACACTAACACAAGTGCGAAAAGTGGTTTTTCAACAATAACAACAGTGCGAAAAGTGGTTTTTCCACACTAATACAAGTGCAAAAGTGGTTTCCTGCACCAACACAAGTGCGAAAAGTGGTTTTTCAACACTAACACAAGTGCGAAAAGTGGTTTTTCAACACTATCACAAGTGCAAAAAGTGTTTTTTCCACACTAATACAAGTGCAAAAGTGCTTTCCTGCTCCAACACAAGTGCGAAAAGTGGTTTTTCAACACTAACACGTGCGAAAAGTGGTTTTTCAACACTAACACAAGTGCAAAAAGTGTTTTTTCAACACTATCACAAGTGCAAAAAGTGTTTTTTCCACAGTAATACAAGTGCAAAAGTGGTTTTTCAACACTAACACAAGTGCGAAAAGTGGTTTTTCCACAATAATACAAGTGCAAAAGTGGTTTCCTGCACCAACACAAGTGCGAAAAGTGGTTTTTCAACACTAACACAAGTGCGAAAAGTGGTTTTTCAACACTATCACAAGTGCAAAAAGTGTTTTTTCCACACTAATACAAGTGCAAAAGTGGTTTTTCAACACTAACACAAGTGCAAAAAGTGGTTTTTCCACAATAATACAAGTGCAAAAGTGGTTTCCTGCACCAACACAAGTGCGAAAAGTGGTTTTTCAACACTAACACAAGTGCGAAAGTGGTTTTTCAACACTAACACAAGTGCAAAAAGTGGTTTTTAAACGCTAACACAAGTGCGAAAAGTGTTTTTTCCACACTAATACAAGTGCAAAAGTGGTTTCCTGCACCAACACAAGTGCGAAAAGTGGTTTTTCAACACTAACACAAGTGCAAAAAGTGGTTTTTCCACACTAATACAGTGCAAAAGTGGTTTCCTGCACCAACACAAGTGTGAAAAGTGGTTTCTCAACACTAACACAAGTGCGAAAAGTGTTTTTTCCACACTAATACAGTGCAAAAGTGGTTTCCTGCACCAACACAAGTGTGAAAAGTGGTTTCTCAACACTAACACAAGTGCGAAAAGTGGTTTTTCCACACTAATACAAGTGCAAAAGTGGTTTCCTGCACCAACACAAGTGCGAAAAGTGGTTTTTCAACACTAACACAAGTGCGAAAAGTGGTTTTTCAACACTAACACAAGTGCAAAAAGTGTTTTTTCAACACTATCACAAGTGAAAACGTGTTTTTTCCACACTAATACAAGTGCAAAAGTGTTTTTTCAACACTAACACATGTGCGAAAAGTGGTTTTTCAACACTAACACAAGTGCGAAAAGTGGTTTTTCAACACTATCACAAGTGCAAAAAGTGTTTTTTCCACACTAATACATGTGCAAAAGTGGTTTCCTGCACAAACACAAGTGCGAAAAGTGGTTTTTCAACACTAACACAAGTGCCAAAAGTGGTTTTTCAACACTATCACAAATGCAAAAAGTGTTTTTTCCACACTAATACAAGTGCAAAAGTGGTTTCCTGCACCAACACAAGTGCGATAAGTGGTTTTTCAACACTAACACAAGTGCGAAAAGTGGTTTTTCAACAATAACAACAGTGCGAAAAGTGGTTTTTCCACACTAATACAAGTGCAAAAGTGGTTTCCTGCACCAACACAAGTGCGAAAAGTGGTTTTTCAACACTAACACAAGTGCGAAAAGTGGTTTTTCAACACTATCACAAGTGCAAAAAGTGTTTTTTCCACACTAATACAAGTGCAAAAGTGCTTTCCTGCTCCAACACAAGTGCGAAAAGTGGTTTTTCAACACTAACACGTGCGAAAAGTGGTTTTTCAACACTAACACAAGTGCAAAAAGTGTTTTTTCAACACTATCACAAGTGCAAAAAGTGTTTTTTCCACAGTAATACAAGTGCAAAAGTGGTTTTTCAACACTAACACATGTGCGAAAAGTGTTTTTTCAACACTATCACAAGTGCAAAAAGTGTTTTTTCCACACTAATACAAGTGCAAAAGTGGTTTCCTGCACCAACACAAGTGCGAAAAGTGGTTTTTCAACACTAACACAAGTGCAAAAAGTGGTTTTTCAACACTATCACAAGTGCAAAAAGTGTTTTTTCCATACTAATACAAGTGCAAAAGTGGTTTCCTGCACCAACACAAGTGTGAAAAGTGGTTTTTCAACACTAACACAAGTGCGAAAAGTGGTTTTTCAACACTAACACAAGTGCGAAAAGTGGTTTTTCCACACTAATACAAGTGCAAAAGTGGTTTCCTGCACCAACACAAGTACGAAAAGTGGTTTTTCAACACTATCACAAGTGCAAAAAGTGGTTTTCCACACTAATACAAGTGCAAAAGTGGTTTCCTGCACCAACACAAGTGCGAAAAGTGGTTTTTCAACACTAACACAAGTACGAAAAGTGGTTTTTCAACACTAACACAAGTGCAAAAAGTGTTTTTTCAACACTATCACAAGTGAAAAAGTGTTTTTTCCACACTAATACAAGTGCAAAAGTGGTTTTTCAACACTAACACAAGTGCGAAAAGTGGTTTTTCCACAATAATACAAGTGCAAAAGTGGTTTCCTGCACCAACACAAGTGCGAAAAGTGGTTTTTCAACACTAACACAAGTGCGAAAAGTGGTTTTTCAACACTATCACAAGTGCAAAAAGTGTTTTTTCCACACTAATACAAGTGCAAAAGTGGTTTTTCAACACTAACACAAGTGCAAAAAGTGGTTTTTAAACGCTAACACAAGTGCGAAAAGTGTTTTTTTCCACACTAATACAAGTGCAAAAGTGGTTTCCTGCACCAAAACAAGTGCGAAAAGTGGTTTTTCAACACTAACACAAGTGCAAAAAGTGGTTTTTCAACACTAACACAAGTGCGAAAAGTGGTTCTCAACACTAACACAAGTGCGAAAAGTGGTTTTTCAACACTAACACAAGTGCGAAAAGGGGTTTTTCAACACTAATACAAGTGCGAAAACTGGTTTTTCCACACTAATACAAGTGCAAAAGTGGTTTTTCAACACTAACACAAGTGCGAAAAGTGGTTTTTCCACAATAATACAAGTGCAAAAGTGGTTTCCTGCACCAGCACAAGTGCGAAAAGTGGTTTTTCAACACTAACACAAGTGCGAAAAGTGGTTTTTCAACACTAACACAAGTGCAAAAAGTGGTTTTTAAACGCTAACACAAGTGCGAAAAGTGTTTTTTCCACACTAATACAAGTACAAAAGTGGTTTCCTGCACCAACACAAGTGCGAAAAGTGGTTTTTCAACACTAACACAAGTGCAAAAAGTGGTTTTTCAACACTAACACAAGTGCGAAAAGTGGGTTCTCAACACTAACACAAGTGCGAAAAGTGGTTTTTCAACACTAACACAAGTGCGAAAAGTGGTTTTTCAACACTAACACAAGTGTGAAAAGTGGTTTTTCCACACTAATACAAGTGCAAAAGTGGTTTCCTGCACCAACACAAGTGCGAAAAGTGGTTTTTCAACACTAACACATGTGCGAAAAGTGGTTTTTCAACACTAACACAAGTGCGAAAAGTGGTTTTCCCACACTAATACAAGTGCAAAAGTGGTTTCCTGCACCAACACAAGTGCGAAAAGTGGTTTTTCAACACTAACACAAGTGCGAAAAGTGGTTTTTCAACACTATCACAAGTGCAAAAAGTGGTTTTCCACACTAATACAAGTGCAAAAGTGGTTTCCTGCACCAACGCAAGTGCGAAAAATGGTTTTTCAACACTAACACAAGTGCAAAAAGTGGTTTTTCAACACTATCACAAGTGCAAAAAGTGTTTTTTCCACACTAATACAAGTGCAAAAGTGGTTTCCTGCACCAACACAAGTGCGAAAAGTGGTTTTTCAACACTAACACAAGTGCGAAAAGTGGTTTTTCAACACTATCACAAGTGCAAAAAGTGGTTTTCCACACTAATACAAGTGCAAAAGTGGTTTCCTGCACCAACACAAGTGCGAAAAATGGTTTTTCAACACTAACACAAGTACAAAAAGTGGTTTTTCAACACTAACACAAGTGCAAAAAGTGTTTTTTCAACACTATCACAAGTGAAAAAGTGTTTTTTCCACACTAATACAAGTGCAAAAGTGGTTTTTCAACACTAACAGAAGTGCGAAAAGTGGTTTTTCAACACTAGCACAAGTGCGAAAAGTGGTTTTTCAACACTATCACAAGTGCGAAAAGTGTTTTTTCCACACCAATACAAGTGCAAAAGTGGTTTCCTGCACCAACACAAGTGCAAAAAGTGGTTTTTCAACACTAACACAAGTGCGAAAAGTGTTTTTTCCACACTAACACAAGTGCAAAAGTGGTTTCCTGCACCAACACAAGTGCGAAAAGTGGTTTTTCAACACTATCACAAGTGCAAAAAGTGTTTTTTCTACACTAATACAAGTGCGAAAAGTGGTTTTTTTCAACACTAACACAAGTGCAAAAAGTGTTTTTTCCACACTAATACAAGTGCAAAAGTGGTTTCCTGCACCAACACAAGTGCGAAAAGTAGTTTTTCAACACTAACACAAGTGCGAAAAGTGGTTTTTCAACACTATCACAAGTGCAAAAAGTGTTTTTTCCACACTAATACAGTGCAAAAGTGGTTTCCTGCACCAACACAAGTGTGAAAAGTGGTTTTTCAACACTAACACAAGTGCGAAAAGTGGTTTCTCAACACTAACACAAGTGCGAAAAGTGGTTTTTCCACACTAGTACAAGTGCAAAAATGGTTTCCTGCACCAACACAAGTGCGAAAAGTGGTTTTTCAACACTAACACAAGTGCGAAAAGTGGTTTTTCAACACTATCACAAGTGCAAAAAGTGTTTTTTCCACACTAATACAAGTGCAAAAGTGTTTTCCTGCACCAACACAAGTGCGATAAGTGGTTTTTCAACACTATCACAAGTGCAAAAAGTGTTTTTTCCACACTAATACAAGTGCAAAAGTGGTTTCCTGCACCAACACAAGTGCGAAAAGTGGTTTTTCAACACTAACACAAGTACGAAAAGTGTTTTTTCAACACTATCACAAGTGAAAAAGTGTTGTTTCCACACTAATACAAGTGCAAAAGTGGTTTTTCAACACAAACACAAGTGCGAAAAGTGGTTTTTCAACACTAACACAAGTGCGAAAAGTGGTTTTTCAACACTATCACAAGTGCAACTAGAACGGGCACTCGGTAGAGCGCATACCTTCGCCGCAGCTACTGTTCTGTACTTGGCATGGGAGTGTAGGGAACAGAACAACAAAAATACGATTTTGACCTTTTCGTGACCTTGACCTTGACCTTTGACCCGATTGCTCCCAAAATCTAATCAAATGTGTCCCGTATAATAACCAATCATCCCACCAAATTTCATGCAATTCGGTTGAATACTTTTTGAGTTATGCGAATAACATACACACACACACACAGACATACAAATAAATACACAGCGATCAAAACATAACCTTCCGCTTTTGCGAAGGTAAAAAGTGGTTTTTCCACACTAATACAAGTGCAAAAGCGGTTTCCTGCACCAACACAAGTGCGAAAAGTGATTTTCAACACTAGCACAAGTGCGAAAAGTGGTTTTTCAACACTAACACAAGTGCAAAAAGTGATTTTTAAACGCTAACACAAGTGCGAAAAGTGTTTTTTCAACACTAACACAAGTGCGAAAAGTGTTTTTTCCACACTAACACAAGTGCGAAAGTGGTTTTTAAACGCTAACACAAGTGCAAAAAGTGGTTTTTCAACACTAACACAAGTGCGAAAAGTGTTTTTTCCACACTAACACAAGTGCAAAAGTGGTTTCCTGCACCAACACAAGTGCGAAAAGTGGTTTTTCAACACTATCACATGTGCAAAAAGTGTTTATTCCACACTAATACAAGTGTGAAAAGTGGTTTTTCAACACTAACACAAGTGCAAAAAGTGTTTTTTCCACACTAATACAACTGCAAAAGTGGTTTCCTGCACCAACACAAGTGCGAAAAGTGGTTTTTCAACACTAACACAAGTGCGAAAAGTGGTTTCTCAACACTAACACAAGTGCAAAAAGTGGTTTTTCCACACTAATACAAGTGCAAAAGTGGTTTCCTGCACCAACACAAGTGCGAAAAGTGGTTTTTCAACACTATCACAAGTGCAAAAAGTGTTTTTTCCACACTAATACAAGTGCAAAAGTGGTTTTTCAACACTAACACAAGTGCAAAAAGTGTTTTTTCCACACTAATTCAAGTGCAAAAGTGGTTTCCTGCACCAACACAAGTGTGAAAAGTGGTTTTTCAACACTAACACAAGTGCGAAAAGTGGTTTCTCAACACTAACACAAGTGCGAAAAGTGGTTTTTCCACACTAATACAAGTGCAAAAGTGGTTTCCTGCACCAACACAAGTGTGAAAAGTGGTTTTTCAACACTAACACAAGTGCGAAAAGTGGTTTCTCAACACTAACACAAGTGCGAAAAGTGGTTTTTCCACACTAATACAAGTGCAAAAGTGGTTTCCTGCACCAACACAAGTGCGAAAAGTGGTTTTTCCACACTAATACAAGTGCAAAAGTGGTTTCCTGCACCAACACAAGTGCGAAAAGTGGTTTTTCAACACTAACACAAGTGCCAAAAGTGGTTTTTCAACACTATCACAAGTGCAAAAAGTGTTTTTTCCACACTAATACAAGTGCAAAAGTGGTTTTTCAACACTAACACAAGTGCAAAAAGTGTTTTTTCCACACTAATACAAGTGCAAAAGTGGTTTCCTGCACCAACACAAGTGCAAAAAGTGGTTTTTCAAAACTAACACAAGTGCAAAAAGTGGTTTTTCAACACTATCATAAGTGCAAAAAGTGTTTTTTTCACACTAATACAAGTGCGAAAGTGGTTTCCTGCACCAACACAAGTGCGAAAAGTGGTTTTTCAACACTAACACAAGTGCGAAAAGTGGTTTTTCAACACTAACACAAGTGCGAAAAGTGGTTTTTCCACACTAATACAAGTGCAAAAGTGGTTTCCTGCACCAACACAAGTGCGAAAAGTGGTTTTTCAACACTAACACATGTGCAAAATGTGGTTTTTCAACACTAACAGAAGTGCGAAAAGTGGTTTTTCAACACTAGCACAAGTGCGAAAAGTGGTTTTTCAACACTAGCACAAGTGCGAAAAGTGGTTTTTCAACACTATCACAAGTGCGAAAAGTGTTTTTTCCACACCAATACAAGTGCAAAAGTGGATTCCTGCACCAACACAAGTGCAAAAAGTGGTTTTTCAACACTAACACAAGTGCAAAAAGTGTTTTTTCCACACTAATACAAGTGCAAAAGTGGTTTCCTGCACCAACACAAGTGCGAAAAGTGGTTTTTCAACACTAACACAAGTGCGAAAAGTGGTTTTTCAACACTATCACAAGTGCAAAAAGTGTTTTTTCCACACTAATACAAGTGCAAAAGTGTTTTCCTGCACCAACACAAGTGCGATAAGTGGTTTTTCAACACTAACACAAGTGCGAAAAGTGGTTTTTCAACAATAACACAAGTGCGAAAAGTGGTTTTTCCACACTAATACAAGTGCAAAAGTGGTTTCCTGCATCAACACAAGTGCGAAAAGTGGTTTTTCAACACTATCACAAGTGCAAAAAGTGTTTTTTCCACACTAATACAAGTGCGAAAAGTGTTTTTTCCACACTAACACAAGTGCGAAAAGTGTTTTTTCCACACTAACACAAGTGCAAAAGTGGTTTCCTGCACCAACACAAGTGCGAAAAGTGGTTTTTCAACACTATCACAAGTGCAAAAAGTGTTTTTTCCACACTAATACAAGTGCAAAAGTGGTTTCCTGCACCAACACAAGTGCGAAAAGTGGTTTTTCAACACTAACACAAGTGCGAAAAGTGGTTTCTCAACACTAACACAAGTGCGAAAAGTGGTTTTTCCACACTAGTACAAGTGCAAAAATGGTTTCCTGCACCAACACAAGTGCGAAAAGTGGTTTTTCAACACTAACACAAGTGCGAAAAGTGGTTTTTCAACACTATCACAAGTGCAAAAAGTGTTTTTTCCACACTAATACAAGTGCAAAAGTGTTTTCCTGCACCAACACAAGTGCGATAAGTGGTTTTTCAACACTAACACAAGTGCAAAAAGTGGTTTTTCAACAATAACACAAGTGCGAAAAGTGGTTTTTCCACACTAATACAAGTGCAAAAGTGGTTTCCTGCATCAACACAAGTGCGAAAAGTGGTTTTTCAACACTATCACAAGTGCAAAAAGTGTTTTTTCCACACTAATACAAGTGCAAAAGTGGTTTCCTGCACCAACACAAGTGCGAAAAGTGGTTTTTCAACACTAACACAAGTGCGAAAAGTGGTTTTTCAACACTAACACAAGTGCAAAAAGTATTTTTTCAACACTATCACAAGTGAAAAAGTGTTTTTTCCACACTAATACAAGTGCAAAAGTGGTTTTTCAACACTAACACAAGTGCGAAAAGTGGTTTTTCAACACTAACACAAGTGCGAAAAGTGGTTTTTCAACACTATCACAAGTGCAAAAAGTGTTTTTTCCACACTAATACAAGTGCAAAAGTGGTTTCCTGCACCAACACAAGTGCGAAAAGTGGTTTCTCAACACTAACACAAGTGCAAAAAGTGGTTTTTCAACACTAACACAAGTGCGAAAAGTGTTTTTTCCACACTAATACAAGTGCAAAAGTGGTTTCCTGCACCAACACAAGTGCGAAAAGTGGTTTTTCAACACTATCACAAGTGCAAAAAGTGTTTTTTCCACACTAATACAAGTGCGAAAAGTGGTTTTTCAACACGAACACAAGTGCGAAAAGTGGTTTTTCCACACTAATACAAGTGCAAAAGTGGTTTCCTGCACCAACACAAGTGCGAAAAGTGGTTTTCAACACTAACACAAGTGCGAAAAGTGGTTTTTCATCACTATCACAAGTGCAAAAAGTGTTTTTTCCACACTAATACAAGTGCAAAAGTGGTTTCCTGCACCAACACAAGTGTGAAAAGTGGTTTTTCAACACTAATACAAGTGCAAAAGTGGTTTCCTGCACCAACACAAGTGCGAAAAGTGGTTTTTCAACACTATCACAAGTGCAAAAAGTGTTTTTTCCACACTAATACAAGTGCGAAAAGTGGTTTTTCAACACCAACACAAGAGCGAAAAGTGGTTTTTCCACACTAATACAAGTGCAAAAGTCGTTTCCTGCACCAACACAAGTGCGAAAAGTGGTTTTTCAACACTAACAAAAGTGCGAAAAGTGGTTTTTCATCACTATCACAAGTGCAAAAAGTGTTTTTTCCACACTAATACAAGTGCAAAAGTGGTTTTTCAACACTAACACAAGTGCGAAAAGTGGTTTTTCAACACTAACACATGTGCGAAAAGTGGTTTTTCAACACGAACACAAGTGCGAAAAGTGGTTTTTCCACACTAATACAAGTGCAAAAGTGGTTTTTCAACACTAACACATGTGCGAAAAGTGGTTTTTCCACACTAATACAAGTGCAAAAGTGATTTCCTGCACCAACACAAGTGCGAAAAGTGGTTTTTCAACACTAACACAACTACAAAAAGTGGTTTTTCAACACTAACACAAGTGCAAAAAGTGTTTTTTCAACACTATCACAAGTGAAAAAGTGGTTTCCTGCACCAACACAAGTGCGAAAAGTGGTTTTTCAACACTAACACAAGTGCGAAAAGTGGTTTTTCAACACTAACACAAGTGCGAAAAGTGGTTTTTCAACACCATCACAAGTGCAAAAAGTGTTTTTTCCACACTAATACAAGTGCAAAAGTGGTTTTTCAACACTAACACAAGTGCGAAAAGTGGTTTTTCAACACTAACACATGTGCGAAAAGTGGTTTTTCAACACTAATACAAGTGCGAAAAGTGGTTTTTCCACACTAATACAAGTGCAAAAGTGGTTTCCTGCACCAACACAAGTGCAAAAGTGGTTTCCTGCACCAACACAAGTGCGAAAAGTGGTTTTTCAACACTAACACAAGTACGAAAAGTGTTTTTTCAACACTAACACAAGTGCAAAAAGTGTTTTTTCAACACTATCACAAGTGAAAAAGTGGTTTTTCCACACTAATACAAGTGCGAAAAGTGGTTTTTCCACACTAATACAAGTGCAAAAGTGGTTTCCTGCACAAACACAAGTGCGAAAAGTGGTTTTTCAACACTAACACATGTGCAAAATGTGGTTTTTCAACACTAACAAAAGTGCGAAAAGTGGTTTTTCCACACTAATACAAGTGCAAAAGTGGTTTCCTGCACCAACACAAGTGCGAAAAGTGGTTTTTCAACACTAACACATGTGCAAAATGTGGTTTTTCAACACTAACAGAAGTGCGAAAAGTGGTTTTTCAACACTAGCACAAGTGCTAAAAGTGGTTTTTCAACACTAGCACAAGTGCGAAAAGTGGTTTTTCAACACTAGCACAAGTGCGAAAAGTGGTTTTTCAACACTATCACAAGTGCGAAAAGTGTTTTTTCCACACCAATACAAGTGCAAAAGTGGTTTCCTGCACCAACACAAGTGCAAAAAGTGGTTTTTCAACACTAACACAAGTGCAAAAAGTGTTTTTTCCACACTAATACAAGTGCAAAAGTGGTTTCCTGCACCAACACAAGTGCGAAAAGTGGTTTTTCAACACTAACACAAGTGCGAAAAGTGGTTACTCAACACTAACACAAGTGCGAAAAGTGGTTTTTCCACACTAGTACAAGTGCAAAAATGGTTTCCTGCACCAACACAAGTGCGAAAAGTGGTTTTTCAACACTAACACAAGTGCGAAAAGTGGTTTTTCAACACTATCACAAGTGCAAAAAGTGTTTTTTCCACACTAATACAAGTGCAAAAGTGTTTTCCTGCACCAACACAAGTGCGATAAGTGGTTTTTCAACACTAACACAAGTGCGAAAAGTGGTTTTTCAACAATAACACAAGTGCGAAAAGTGGTTTTTCCACACTAATACAAGTGCAAAAGTGGTTTCCTGCATCAACACAAGTGCGAAAAGTGGTTTTTCAACACTATCACAAGTGCAAAAAGTGTTTTTTCCACACTAATACAAGTGCGAAAAGTGTTTTTTCCACACTAACACAAGTGCGAAAAGTGTTTTTTCCACACTAACACAAGTGCAAAAGTGGTTTCCTGCACCAACACAAGTGCGAAAAGTGGTTTTTCAACACTATCACAAGTGCAAAAAGTGTTTTTTCCACACTAATACAAGTGCAAAAGTGGTTTCCTGCACCAACACAAGTGCGAAAAGTGGTTTTTCAACACTAACACAAGTGCGAAAAGTGGTTTCTCAACACTAACACAAGTGCGAAAAGTGGTTTTTCCACACTAGTACAAGTGCAAAAATGGTTTCCTGCACCAACACAAGTGCGAAAAGTGGTTTTTCAACACTAACACAAGTGCGAAAAGTGGTTTTTCAACACTATCACAAGTGCAAAAAGTGTTTTTTCCACACTAATACAAGTGCAAAAGTGTTTTCCTGCACCAACACAAGTGCGATAAGTGGTTTTTCAACACTAACACAAGTGCAAAAAGTGGTTTTTCAACAATAACACAAGTGCGAAAAGTGGTTTTTCCACACTAATACAAGTGCAAAAGTGGTTTCCTGCATCAACACAAGTGCGAAAAGTGGTTTTTCAACACTATCACAAGTGCAAAAAGTGTTTTTTCCACACTAATACAAGTGCAAAAGTGGTTTCCTGCACCAACACAAGTGCGAAAAGTGGTTTTTCAACACTAACACAAGTGCAAAAAGTATTTTTTCAACACTATCACAAGTGAAAAAGTGTTTTTTCCACACTAATACAAGTGCAAAAGTGGTTTTTCAACACTAACACAAGTGCGAAAAGTGGTTTTTCAACACTATCACAAGTGCAAAAAGTGTTTTTTCCACACTAATACAAGTGCAAAAGTGGTTTCCTGCACCAACACAAGTGCGAAAAGTGGTTTTTCAACACTAACACAAGTGCAAAAAGTATTTTTTCAACACTATCACAAGTGAAAAAGTGTTTTTTCCACACTAATACAAGTGCAAAAGTGGTTTTTCAACACTAACACAAGTGCGAAAAGTGGTTTTTCAACACTAACACAAGTGCGAAAAGTGGTTTTTCAACACTATCACAAGTGCAAAAAGTGTTTTTTCCACACTAATACAAGTGCAAAAGTGGTTTCCTGCACCAACACAAGTGCGAAAAGTGGTTTCTCAACACTAACACAAGTGCAAAAAGTGGTTTTTCAACACTAACACAAGTGCGAAAAGTGTTTTTTCCACACTAATACAAGTGCAAAAGTGGTTTCCTGCACCAACACAAGTGCGAAAAGTGGTTTTTCAACACTATCACAAGTGCAAAAAGTGTTTTTTCCACACTAATACAAGTGCGAAAAGTGGTTTTTCAACACGAACACAAGTGCGAAAAGTGGTTTTTCCACACTAATACAAGTGCAAAAGTGGTTTCCTGCACCAACACAAGTGCGAAAAGTGGTTTTCAACACTAACACAAGTGCGAAAAGTGGTTTTTCATCACTATCACAAGTGCAAAAAGTGTTTTTTCCACACTAATACAAGTGCAAAAGTGGTTTCCTGCACCAACACAAGTGTGAAAAGTGGTTTTTCAACACTAATACAAGTGCAAAAGTGGTTTCCTGCACCAACACAAGTGCGAAAAGTGGTTTTTCAACACTATCACAAGTGCAAAAAGTGTTTTTTCCACACTAATACAAGTGCGAAAAGTGGTTTTTCAACACCAACACAAGAGCGAAAAGTGGTTTTTCCACACTAATACAAGTGCAAAAGTCGTTTCCTGCACCAACACAAGTGCGAAAAGTGGTTTTTCAACACTAACAAAAGTGCGAAAAGTGGTTTTTCATCACTATCACAAGTGCAAAAAGTGTTTTTTCCACACTAATACAAGTGCAAAAGTGGTTTTTCAACACTAACACAAGTGCGAAAAGTGGTTTTTCAACACTAACACATGTGCGAAAAGTGGTTTTTCAACACGAACACAAGTGCGAAAAGTGGTTTTTCCACACTAATACAAGTGCAAAAGTGGTTTTTCAACACTAACACATGTGCGAAAAGTGGTTTTTCCACACTAATACAAGTGCAAAAGTGATTTCCTGCACCAACACAAGTGCGAAAAGTGGTTTTTCAACACTAACACAACTACAAAAAGTGGTTTTTCAACACTAACACAAGTGCAAAAAGTGTTTTTTCAACACTATCACAAGTGAAAAAGTGGTTTCCTGCACCAACACAAGTGCGAAAAGTGGTTTTTCAACACTAACACAAGTGCGAAAAGTGGTTTTTCAACACTAACACAAGTGCGAAAAGTGGTTTTTCAACACTATCACAAGTGCAAAAAGTGTTTTTTCCACACTAATACAAGTGCAAAAGTGGTTTTTCAACACTAACACAAGTGCGAAAAGTGGTTTTTCAACACTAACACATGTGCGAAAAGTGGTTTTTCAACACTAATACAAGTGCGAAAAGTGGTTTTTCCACACTAATACAAGTGCAAAAGTGGTTTCCTGCACCAACACAAGTGCAAAAGTGGTTTCCTGCACCAACACAAGTGCGAAAAGTGGTTTTTCAACACTAACACAAGTACGAAAAGTGTTTTTTCAACACTAACACAAGTGCAAAAAGTGTTTTTTCAACACTATCACAAGTGAAAAAGTGGTTTTTCCACACTAATACAAGTGCAAAAGTGGTTTTTCCACACTAATACTAGTGCAAAAGTGGTTTCCTGCACCAACACAAGTGCGAAAAGTGGTTTTTCAACACTAACACAAGTGCGAAAAGTGGTTTTTCCACACTAATACTAGTGAAAAAGTGGTTTCCTGCACCAACACAAGTGCGAAAAGTGGTTTTTCAACACCAACACAAGTGCGGAAAGTGGTTTTTCAACACTATCACAAGTGCAAAAAGTGTTTTTTCCACACTAATACAAGTGCAAAAGTGGTTTCCTGCACCAACACAAGTGCGAAAAGTGGTTTTTCAACACTAACACAAGTGCGAAAAGTGGTTTTTCCACACTAAAACAAGTGGAGAAAGTGGTTTTCAACACCAGCAGAAGTGCGGAAAGTGGTTCTGCAACACTAACACAAGTGCAAAAAGTGGTCTTCAATGCCAGCACAAGTGCGGAAAGTAGTTCTGCAACACTAGCACAAGTGCGGAAAATGGTTTTGCAACACTAACACAAGTGCGAAAGTGGTTTTGCAACACTAACACAAGTATGATAAGATGGTTTTCAACGCCAGTATGAGTGCAGAAAGTGGCTTTTGCAACAATAACACAAGTGCGAAAAGTGATTTTTCAACACTAACACAAGTGCTATAAGTGGTTTTCCACGCCAGCACAAGTGCGGAAAGTGCTTTTGCAATACTAGCACATGTGTGAAAAGTAGTTTTCAATGCCAGCACAAGTGTGGAAAGTGGTTTTGCAACACTGGTTCAAGTGCGGAGAGTGGTTTTTAACGCCAGCACAAGTGCGAAAAGTAGTTTTGCAACACTAACAGAAGTGAGACAAGTGGTTTTGCAACACTAACACAAGTGCAAAAAGTGGTTTTGAACACAAACAGGTGCATGGAAAGTGGTTTTCAACACCAGCAGAAGTGCGAAAAGTGGTTTTTAATGCCAGCACAAGTGCAGAACGTGGTTCTTCAACACTAACACAAGTGTGAAAAGTGGTTTTCAACGCCAGCACAAGTGCGGAAAGTGGTTCTGCAACACCAGCTCAAGTGCGGAAAGTGGTTTTCAACAATAGCACGAGTGCGAAAATGGTTTTGCAACACTAACACACATGCGATCAGTGTTTTTCAACACTTGCACGAGCACGGCATGTGGTTTTCAACACCTACACTTGTACGTAAATTCGTTTTCAATGCTAGCACGAGCGCGAAAAGTGTTTCTGCAACACTAGCCCATGTGTGGAAAGTGGTATTCAACACTAGAAAAAGTGCGGAAAATGGTTTTGCAACACTAACACAAGTGTGAAGAGTGGTTTTCAATGCTAGCACGAGTACTGAAAGTGGTTTTCAACGCCAGTACGAGTGCGGAAAATGGTTTTTGCAAGAACAATACAAGTGCGAAAAGTGGTTTTGCAACAATAACACAAGTGCGATAAGTGGTTTCAACACGAGCACGAGTGCGCAAAGTGGTTTTCAATGCTAGCACGAGTCCTGAAAGTGGTTTTCAACGCCAGCATTAGTGTGGAAATTGGTTTTTGCAACACCAACACAAATGCGAATAATGGTTTACAACACGAGCAGGAGTGCTGTAAGTGATTTTGCAACACTAACAGGAGCACGAAAAGTGGTTTTCAACACTAGCGTAAGAGCAAAAAGTGCTTTTCACCACTAACCCAAGTGCGAAAAGTGGTTTTCAACGACAGCACAAGTGCGGAAAGTGGTTTTGCAATCCTAGCACATGTGTGAAAAGTAGTTTTCAATGCCAGCACAAGTGTAGAAAGTGGTTTTGCACCACTAGCTCAAGTGCGGAGAGTGGTTTTCAACGCCAGCACAAGTGCGAAAAGTAGTTTTGCAACACTAACACAAGTGAGACAAGTGGTTTTGCAAAACTAACACAAGTGCAAAAAGTGGTTTTGAACACAAACAGGTGCACGGAAAGTGGTTTTCAACACCAGCAGAAGTGCGAAAAGTGGTTTTCCACGCCAGCACAAGTGCGGAAAGTGCTTTTGCAATACTAGCACATGTGTGAAAAGTAGTTTTCAATGCCAGCACAAGTGTGGAAAGTGGTTTTGCAACACTAGTTCAAGTGCGGAGAGTGGTTTTTCAACACTAATACAAGTGCGAAAAGTGGTTTTTCCACACTAATACAAGTGCAAAAGTGGTTTTTCAACACTAACACATGTGCGAAAAGTGGTTTTTCAACACTAACACAAGTGCGAAAAGTGGTTTTTCCACACTAATACAAGTGCAAAAGTGGTTTCCTGCACCAACACAAGTGCGAAAAGTGGTTTTTCAACACTAACACAAGTGCGAAAAGTGGTTTTTCAACACTATCACAAGTGCAAAAAGTGTTTTTTCCACACTAATACAAGTGCAAAAGTGGTTTCCTGCACCAACACAAGTGCGAAAAGTGGTTTTTCAACACTAACACAAGTGCGAAAAGTGGTTTTTCAACACTATCACAAGTGCAAAAGTGGATTCCTCCACCAACACAAGTGCGAAAAGTGTTTTTTCCACACTAATACAAGTGCAAAAGTGGTTTCCTGCACCAACACAAGTGCAAAAAGTGTTTTTTTCAACACTATCACAAGTGAAAAAGTGTTTTTTCCACACTAATACAAGTGCAAAAGTGTTTTTTCAACACTAACACATGTGCGAAAAGTGGTTTTTCAACACTAACACAAGTGCGAAAAGTGGTTTTTCAACACTATCACAAGTGCAAAAAGTGTTTTTTCCACACTAATACATGTGCAAAAGTGGTTTCCTGCACCAACACAAGTACGAAAAGTGATTTTTCAACACTAACACAAGTGCGAAAAGTGGTTTTTCAACACTATCACAAGTGCAAAAAGTGTTTTTTCCACACTAATACAAGTGCAAAAGTGGTTTTTCAACACTAACACAAGTGCGAAAAGTGGTTTTTCAACACTAACACAAGTGCAAAAAGTGGTTTTTCCACACTAATACAAGTGCAAAAGTGGTTTTTCAACACTAACACATGTGCGAAAATTGGTTTTTCAACACTAACACAAGTGCGAAAAGTGGTTTTTCCACACTAATACAAGTGCAAAAGTGGTTTCCTGCACCAACACAAGTGCGAAAAGTGGTTTTTCAACACTATCACAAGTGCAAAAGTGGATTCCTCAACCAACACAAGTGCGAAAAGTGGTTTTTCAACACTAACACAAGTACGAAAAGTGGTTTTTCAACACTAACACAAGTGCAAAAAGTGTTTTTTCAACACTATCACAAGTGAAAAAGTGGTTTTTCCACACTAATACAAGTGCAAAAGTGGTTTTTCAACACTAACACAAGTGCGAAAAGTGGTTTTTCAACACCAACACAAGTGCAAAAAGTGTTTTTTTCCACACTAATACAAGTGCAAAAGTGGTTTCCTGCACCAACACAAGTGCGAAAAGTGGTTTTTCAACACTATCACAAGTGCAAAAAGTGTTTTTTCCACACAAATACAAGTGCGAAAAGTGGTTTTTCAACACTAACACAAGTGCGAAAAGTGGTTTTTCCACACTAATACAAGTACAAAAGTGGTTTCCTGCACCAACACAAGTGCGAAAAGTGGTTTTTCAACACTAACACAAGTGCGAAAAGTATTTTTTCAACACTATCACAAGTGCAAAAAGTGTTTTTTCCACACTAATACAAGTGCAAAAGTGGTTTTTCAACACTAACACAAGTGCGAAAAGTGGTTTTTTCAAAACTAACACAAGTGCGAAAAGTGGTTTTTCCACACTAATACAAGTGCAAAAGTGATTTCCTGCACCAACACAAGTGCGAAAAGTGGTTTTTCAACACTAACACAAGTGCGAAAAGTGGTTTCTCAACACTAACACAAGTGCGAAAAGTGTTTTTTCCACACTAATACCAGTGCAAAAGTGGTTTCCTGCACCAACACAAGTGCGAAAAGTGGTTTTTCAACACTAACACAAGTGCGAAAAGTGGTTTTTCAACACTAACACAAGTGCGAAAAGTGGTTTTTCAACACTAACACAAGTGCGAAAAGTGGTTTTTCAACACTAACACAAGTGCGAAAAGTGGTTTTTCCACACCAATACAAGTGCAAAAAGTGGTTTCCTGCACCAACACAAGTGCGAAAAGTGGTTTTTCAACACTAACACAAGTGCGAAAAGTGGTTTTTCAACACTATCACAAGTGCAAAAAGTGTTTTTTCCACACTAATACAAGTGCAAAAGTGGTTTTTCAACACCAACACATGTGCAAAAAGTGGTTTTTCAACACTAACACAAGTGCGAAAAGTGGTTTTTCCACACTAATACAAGTGCAAAAGTGGTTTTTCAATACTAACACATGTGCGAAAAGTGGTTTTTCAACACTAACACAAGTGCGAAAAGTGGTTTTTCCACACTAATACAAGTGCAAAAGTGATTTCCTGCACCAACACAAGTGCGAAAAGTGGTTTTTCAACACTAACACAAGTGCGAAAAGTGGTTTCTCAACACTAACACAAGTGCAAAAAGTGTTTTTTCCACACTAATACAAGTGCAAAAGTGGTTTCCTGCACCAACACAAGTGCGAAAAGTGGTTTTTCAACACTAACACAAGTGCGAAAAGTGGTTTTTCAACACTAACACAAGTGCGAAAAGTGGTTTTTCAACACTATCACAAGTGCAAAAAGTGTTTTTTCCACACTAATACAAGTGCAAAAGTGGTTTTTCAACACTAACACAAGTGCGAAAAGTGGTTTTTCAACACCAACACATGTGCGAAAAGTGGTTTTTCAACACTAAAACAAGTGCGAAAAGTGGTTTTTCCACACTAATACAAGTGCAAAAGTGGTTTTTCAACACTAACACATGTGCGAAAAGTGGTTTTTCAACACTAACACAAGTGCGAAAAGTGGTTTTTCCACACTAACACAAGTACGAAAAGTGGTTTTTCCACACTAATACAAGTGCAAAAGTGGTTTCCTGCACCAACACAAGTGCGAAAAGTGGTTTTTCAACACTAACACATGTGCGAAAAGTGGTTTTTCAACACTAACACAAGTGCGAAAAGTGGTTTTTCCACACTAACACAAGTACGAAAAGTGGTTTTTCCACACTAATACAAGTGCAAAAGTGGTTTCCTGCACCAACACAAGTACGAAAAGTGGTTTTTCAACACTAACACAAGTGCAAAAAGTGTTTTTTCCACACTAATACAAGTGCAAAAGTGGTTTCCTGCACCAACACAAGTGCGAAAAGTGGTTTTTCAACACTAACACAAGTGCAAAAAGTGGTTTTTCAACACTAACACAAGTGCGAAAAGTGTTTTTTCCACACTAATACAAGTGCAAAAGTGGTTTCCTGCACCAACACAAGTGCGAAAAGTGGTTTTTCAACACTATCACAAGTGCAAAAAGTCTTTTTTCCACACAAATACAAGTGCGAAAAGTGGTTTTTCAACACTAACACAAGTGCGAAAAGTGGTTTTTCCACACTAATACAAGTACAAAAGTGGTTTCCTGCACCAACACAAGTGCGAAAAGTGGTTTTTCAACACTAACACAAGTGCGAAAAGTGGTTTTTCAACACTAACACAAGTGCGAAAAGTGGTTTTTCAACACTAACACAAGTGCGAAAAGTGGTTTTTCAACACTAATACAAGTGCAAAAGTGATATCCTGCACCAACACAAGTGCGAAAAGTGGTTTTTCAACACTAACACAAGTGCGAAAAGTGGTTTATCAACACTAACACAAGTGCAAAAAGTGTTTTTTCCACACTAATACAAGTGCAAAAGTGGTTTCCTGCACCAACACAAGTGCGAAAAGTGGTTTTTCAACACTAACACAAGTGCGAAAAGTGGTTTTTCAACACTAACACAAGTGCGAAAAGTGGTTTTTCAACACTAACACAAGTGCGAAAAGTGGTTTTTCCACACTAATACAAGTGCAAAAGTGGTTTCCTGCACCAACACAAGTCCGAAAAGTGATTTTTCAACACTAACACAAGTGCGAAAAGTGGTTTTTCAACACTATCACAAGTGCAAAAAGTGTTTTTTCCACACTAATACAAGTGCAAAAGTGGTTTTTCAACACTATCACAAGTGCGAAAAGTGGTTTTTCCACACTAATACAAGTGCAAAAGTGGTTTTTCAACACTAACACAAGTGCGAAAAGTGGTTTTTCCACACTAATACAAGTGCAAAAGTGGTTTCCTGCACCAACACAAGTGCGAAAAGTGGTTTTTCAACACTAACGCAAGTGCGAAAAGTGGTTTTTCAACACTATCACAAGTGCAAAAAGTGTTTTTTCCACACTAATACAAGTGCAAAAGTGGATTCCTCCACCAACACAAGTGCGAAAAGTGGTTTTTCAACACTAACAGAAGTACGAAAAGTGGTTTTTCAACACTAACACAAGTGCAAAAAGTGTTTTTTCAACACTATCACAAGTGAAAAAGTGGTTTTTCCACACTAATACAAGTGCAAAAGTGGTTTTTCAACACTAACACATGTGCGAAAAGTGGTTTTTCAACACTAACACAAGTGCGAAAAGTGGTTTTTCCACACTAATACAAGTGCAAAAGTGGTTTCCTGCACCAACACAAGTGCGAAAAGTGGTTTTTCAACAATAACACAAGTGCGAAAAGTGGTTTTTCAACACTATCACAAGTGCAAAAAGTGTTTTTTCCACACTAATACAAGTGCAAAAGTGGCTTCCTCCACCAACACAAGTGCGAAAAGTGGTTTTTCAACACTGACACAAGTACGAAAAGTGGTTTTTCAACACTAACACAAGTGCAAAAAGTGTTTTTTCAACACTATCACAAGTGAAAAAGTGGTTTTTCCACACTAATACAAGTGCAAAAGTGGTTTTTCAACACTAACACAAGTGCGAAAAGTGGTTTTTCAACACTAACACAAGTGCGAAAAGTGGTTTTTCAACACTATCACAAGTGCAAAAAGTGTTTTTTCCACACTAATACAAGTGCAAAAGTGGTTTTTCAACACTAACACAAGTGCGAAAAGTGGTTTTTCAACACTAACACAAGTGCAAAAAGTGTTTTTTCCACACTAATTCAAGTGCAAAAGTGTTTTCCTGCACCCAACACAAGTGCGAAAAGTGGTTTTTCAACACTATCACAATTGCAAAAAGTGTTTTTTCCACACTAATACAAGTGCGAAAAGTGGTTTTTCAACACTAACACAAGTGCGAAAAGTGGTTTTTCCACACTAATACAAGTACAAAAGTGGTTTCCTGCACCAACACAAGTGCGAAAAGTGGTTTTTCAACACTAACACAAGTGCGAAAAGTGGTTTTTCAACACTAACACAAGTGCGAAAAGTGGTTTTTCAACACTAACACAAGTGCAAAAAGTGGTTTTTCCACACTAATACAAGTGCAAAAGTGGTTTCCTGCACCAACACAAGTGCGAAAAGTGGTTTTTCAACACTAACACAAGTGCGAAAAGTGGTTTTTCAACACTATCACAAGTGCAAAAAGTGTTTTTTCCACACTAATACAAGTGCAAAAGTGGTTTTTCAACACTAACACAAGTGCGAAAAGTGGTTTTTCAACACTAACACAAGTGCGAAAAGTGGTTTATCAACACTAACACAAGTGCAAAAAGTGTTTTTTCCACACTAATACAAGTGCAAAAGTGGTTTCCTGCACCAACACAAGTGCGAAAAGTGGTTTTTCAACACTAACACAAGTGCGAAAAGTGGTTTTTCAACACTAACACAAGTGCAAAAAGTGTTTTTTCCACACTAATACAAGTGCAAAAGTGGTTTCCTGCACCAACACAAGTGCGAAAAGTGGTTTTTCAACACTAACACAAGTGCGAAAAGTGGTTTATCAACACTAACACAAGTGCAAAAAGTGTTTTTTCCACACTAATACAAGTGCAAAAGTGGTTTCCTGCACCAACACAAGTGCGAAAAGTGGTTTTTCAACACTAACACAAGTGCGAAAAGTGGTTTTTCAACACTAACACAAGTGCGAAAAGTGGTTTTTCAACACTAACACAAGTGCGAAAAGTGGTTTTTCCACACTAATACAAGTGCAAAAGTGGTTTCCTGCACCAACACAAGTCCGAAAAGTGATTTTTCAACACTAACACAAGTGCGAAAAGTGGTTTTTCAACACTAATACAAGTGCAAAAGTGGTTTTTCAACACTATCACAAGTGCGAAAAGTGGTTTTTCCACACTAATACAAGTGCAAAAGTGGTTTTTCAACACTAACACATGTGCGAAAAGTGGTTTTTCAACAGTAACACAAGTGCGAAAAGTGGTTTTTCCACACTAATACAAGTGCAAAAGTGGTTTCCTGCACCAACACAAGTGCGAAAAGTGGTTTTTCAACACTAACGCAAGTGCGAAAAGTGGTTTTTCAACACTATCACAAGTGCAAAAAGTGTTTTTTCCACACTAATACAAGTGCAAAAGTGGATTCCTCCACCAACACAAGTGCGAAAAGTGGTTTTTCAACACTAACAGAAGTACGAAAAGTGGTTTTTCAACAATAACACAAGTGCAAAAAGTGTTTTTTCAACACTATCACAAGTGAAAAAGTGGTTTTTCCACACTAATACAAGTGCAAAAGTGGTTTTTCAACACTAACACATGTGCGAAAAGTGGTTTTTCAACACTAACACAAGTGCGAAAAGTGGTTTTTCCACACTAATACAAGTGCAAAAGTGGTTTCCTGCACCAACACAAGTGCGAAAAGTGGTTTTTCAACAATAACACAAGTGCGAAAAGTGGTTTTTCAACACTATCACAAGTGCAAAAAGTGTTTTTTCCACACTAATACAAGTGCAAAAGTGGCTTCCTCCACCAACACAAGTGCGAAAAGTGGTTTTTCAACACTGACACAAGTACGAAAAGTGGTTTTTCAACACTAACACAAGTGCAAAAAGTGTTTTTTCAACACTATCACAAGTGAAAAAGTGGTTTTTCCACACTAATACAAGTGCAAAAGTGGTTTTTCAACACTAACACAAGTGCGAAAAGTGGTTTTTCAACACTAACACAAGTGCGAAAAGTGGTTTTTCAACACTATCACAAGTGCAAAAAGTGTTTTTTCCACACTAATACAAGTGCAAAAGTGGTTTTTCAACACTAACACAAGTGCGAAAAGTGGTTTTTCAACACTAACACAAGTGCAAAAAGTGTTTTTTCCACACTAATTCAAGTGCAAAAGTGTTTTCCTGCACCCAACACAAGTGCGAAAAGTGGTTTTTCAACACTATCACAATTGCAAAAAGTGTTTTTTCCACACTAATACAAGTGCGAAAAGTGGTTTTTCAACACTAACACAAGTGCGAAAAGTGGTTTTTCCACACTAATACAAGTACAAAAGTGGTTTCCTGCACCAACACAAGTGCGAAAAGTGGTTTTTCAACACTAACACAAGTGCGAAAAGTGGTTTTTCAACACTAACACAAGTGCGAAAAGTGGTTTTTCAACACTAACACAAGTGCAAAAAGTGGTTTTTCCACACTAATACAAGTGCAAAAGTGGTTTCCTGCACCAACACAAGTGCGAAAAGTGGTTTTTCAACACTAACACAAGTGCGAAAAGTGGTTTTTCAACACTATCACAAGTGCAAAAAGTGTTTTTTCCACACTAATACAAGTGCAAAAGTGGTTTTTCAACACTAACACAAGTGCGAAAAGTGGTTTTTCAACACTAACACAAGTGCGAAAAGTGGTTTTTCCACACTAATACTCGTGCAAAAGTGGTTTCCTGCACCAACACAAGTGCGAAAAGTGGTTTTTCAACACTAACACAACTGCGGAAAGTGGTTTTTCAACACTATCACAAGTGCAAAAAGTGTTTTTTCCACACTAATACAAGTGCAAAAGTGGTTTCCTGCACCAACACAAGTGCGAAAAGTGGTTTTTCAACACTAACACAAGTGCGAAAAGTGGTTTTTCCACACTAAAACAAGTGGAGAAAGTGGTTTTCAACACCAGCAGAAGTGCGGAAAGTGGTTCTGCAACACTAACACAAGTGCAAAAAGTGGTCTTCAATGCCAGCACAAGTGCGGAAAGTAGTTCTGCAACACTGGCACAAGTGCGGAAAATGGTTTTGCAACACTAACACAAGTGCGAAAGTGGTTTTGCAACACTAACACAAGTACGATAAGATGGTTTTCAACGCCAGTATGAGTGCAGAAAGTGGCTTTTGCAACAATAACACAAGTGCGAAAAGTGATTTTTCAACACTAACACAAGTGCTATAAGTGGTTTTCCACGCCAGCACAAGTGCGGAAAGTGCTTTTGCAATACTAGCACATGTGTGAAAAGTAGTTTTCAATGCCAGCACAAGTGTGGAAAGTGGTTTTGCAAAACTAACAGAAGTGAGACAAGTGGTTTTGCAACACTAACACAAGTGCAAAAAGTGGTTTTGAACACAAACAGGTGCATGGAAAGTGGTTTTCAACACCAGCAGAAGTGCGAAAAGTGGTTTTTAATGCCAGCACAAGTGCGGAACGTGGTTCTTCAACACTAACACGTGTGAAAAGTGGTTTTCAACGCCAGCACAAGTGCGGAAAGTGGTTCTGCAACACCAGCTCAAGTGCGGAAAGTGGTTTTCAACACAAGCATAAGTGTGGGAAGTGGTTTTGCAACACTATCTCAGGTGCAAAAAGTGGTATTCAATGCCAGCACAAGTGCAGAAAGTAGTTCTGCAACACTAGCACAAGTGCGGATAATGGTTGTGCAACACTAACACAAGGGCGAAAGTGGTTTTGCAACACTAACACAAGTGTGATAAGATGGTTTTCAACGCCAGTATGAGTGCGAAAAGTGATTTTTCAACACTAACACAAGTGCGATAAGTGGTTTTCAACAATAGCACGAGTGCGAAAATGGTTTTGCAACACTAACACACATGCGATCAGTGTTTTTCAACACTTGCACGAGCACGGCATGTGGTTTTCAACACCTGCACTTGTACGTAAATTAGTTTTCAATGCTAGCACGAGCGCGAAAAGTGTTTCTGCAACACTAGCCCATGTGTGGAAAGTGGTATTCAACACTAGAAAAAGTGCGGAAAATGGTTTTGCAACACTAACACAAGTGTGAAGAGTGGTTTTCAATGCGAGCACGAGTACTGAAAGTGGTTTTCAACGCCAGTACGAGTGCGGAAATTGGTTTTTGCAACACCAACACAAATGCGAATAATGGTTTACAACACGAGCAGGAGTGCTGTAAGTGATTTTGCAACACTAACAGGAGCACGAAAAGTGGTTTTCAACACTAGCGTAAGAGCAAAAAGTGCTTTTCACCACTAACCCAAGTGCGAAAAGTGGTTTTCAACGACAGCACAAGTGCGGAAAGTGGTTTTGCAATCCTAGCACATGTGTGAAAAGTAGTTTTCAATGCCAGCACAAGTGTAGAAAGTGGTTTTGCACCACTAGCTCAAGTGCGGAGAGTGGTTTTCAACGCCAGCACAAGTGCGAAAAGTAGTTTTGCAACACAAACACAAGTGAGACAAGTGGTTTTGCAAAACTAACACAAGTGCAAAAAGTGGTTTTGAACACAAACAGGTGCACGGAAAGTGGTTTTCAACACCAGCAGAAGTGCGAAAAGTGGTTTTCCACGCCAGCACAAGTGCGGAAAGTGCTTTTGCAATACTAGCACATGTGTGAAAAGTAGTTTTCAATGCCAGCACAAGTGTGGAAAGTGGTTTTGCAACACTAGTTCAAGTGCGGAGGGTGGTTTTTCAACACTAACATATGTGCGAAAAGTGGTTTTTCAACACTAACACAAGTGCAAAAAGTGTTTTTTCAACACTATCACAAGTGAAAAAGTGGTTTTTCCACACTAATACAAGTGCAAAAGTGGTTTTTCAACACTAACACAAGTGCGAAAAGTGGTTTTTCAACACTAACACAAGTGCAAAAAGTGTTTTTTCCACACTAATACAAGTGCAAAAGTGGTTTCCTGCACCAACACAAGTGCGAAAAGTGGTTTTTCAACACTAACACAAGTGCAAAAAGTGGTTTTTCAACACTAACACAAGTGCGAAAAGTGTTTTTTCCACACTAATACAAGTGCAAAAGTGGTTTCCTGCACCAACACAAGTGCGAAAAGTGGTTTTTCAACACTATCACAAGTGCAAAAAGTGTTTTTTCCACACAAATACAAGTGCGAAAAGTGGTTTTTCAACACTAACACAAGTGCGAAAAGTGGTTTTTCCACACTAATACAAGTACAAAAGTGATTTCCTGCACCAACACAAGTGCGAAAGTGGTTTTTCAACACTAACACAAGTGCGAAAAGTGGTTTCTCAACACTAACACAAGTGCAAAAAGTGTTTTTTCCACACTAATACAAGTGCAAAAGTGGTTTCCTGCACCAACAGAAGTGCGAAAAGTGGTTTTTCAACACTAACACAAGTGCGAAAAGTGGTTTTTCAACACTAACACAAGTGCGAAAAGTGGTTTTTCAACACTAACACAAGTGCGAAAAGTGGTTTTTCCACACTAATACAAGTGCAAAATCGGTTTTCCACGCCAGCACAAGTGCGGAAAGTGCTTTTGCAATACTAGCACATGTGTGAAAAGTAGTTTTCAATGCCAGCACAAGTGTGGAAAGTGGTTTTGCAACACTAGTTCAAGTGCGGAGAGTGGTTTTCAACGCCAGCACAAGTGCGAAAAGTAGTTTTGCAACACTAACAGAAGTGAGACAAGTGGTTTTGCAACACTAACACAAGTGCAAAAAGTGGTTTTGAACACAAACAGGTGCATGGAAAGTTGTTTTCAACACCAGCAGAAGTGCGAAAAGTGGTTTTTAATGCCAGCACAAGTGCGGAACGTGGTTCTTCAACACTAACACAAGTGTGAAAAGTGGTTTTCAATGCCAGCACAAGTGCGGAAAGTGGTTCTGCAACACCAGCTCAAGTGCGGAAAGTGGTTTTCAACACAAGCATAAGTGTGGAAAGTGGTTTTGCAACACTAACTCAGGTGCAAAAAGTGGTATTCAATGCCAGCACAATTGCGGAAAGGAGTTCTGCAACACTAGCTCAAGTGCGGAAAGTGATTTTCAATGCCAGCACAAGTGTGGATAGTGGTTTTGCAACAATAACACAAGTGCAAAAAGTTGTTTTCAATGCCAGCACAAGTGCGGAAAGTGGTTCTGCAACACCAACACAAGTGCGGAAAGTGGTTTTCAACGCCAACAGAAGTGCGGAAAATGGTTCTGCAATACTAGCACAAGTGCGGATAATGGTTGTGCAACACGAACACAAGGGCGAAAGTGGTTTTGCAACACTAACACAAGTGCGATAAGATGGTTTTCAACGCCAGTATGAGTGCGGAAAGTGGTTTTTGCAACAATAACACAAGTGCGATAAGTGATTTTTCAACACTAACACAAGTGCGATAAGTGGTTTTCAACAATAGCACGAGCGCGGAAAGTGGTTTTTGCAACAATGACACAAGTGCGAAAAGTGGTTTTGCAACACTAGCACGAGTGCGAAAATGGTTTTGCAACACTAACACACATGTGATCAGTGTTTTTCAACACTTGCACGCGCACGGAATGTGGTTTTCAACACCAACACTTGTTCGTAAATTAGTTTTCAATGCTAGCACGAGCGCGAAAAGTGGTTCTGCAACACTAGCCCATGTGTGGAAAGTGGTATTCAACACTAGAAAAAGTGCGGAAAATGGTTTTGCAACACTAACACAAGTGTGAAAAGTGGTTTTCAATGCTAGCACGAGTACTGAAAGTGGTTTTCAACGCCAGTACGAGTGCAGAAAATGGTTTTTGCAACAACAATACAAGTGCGAAAAGTGGTTTTGCAACAATAACACAAGTGCGATAAGTGGTTTCGACACGAGCACGAGTGCGCAAAGTGGTTTTCAACACCAACACTTGTGTGGAAATTGGTTTTCAATGCTGGCACGAGTCCTGAAAGTGGTTTTCAACGCCAGTATTAGTGTGGAAATTGGTTTTTGCAACACCAACACAAATGCGGATAATGGCTTACAACATGAGCAGGAGTGCTGTAAGTGGTTTTGCAACACTAACAGGAGCACGAAAAGTGGTTTTCAACACTAGCGTAAGAGCAAAAAGTGCTTTTCACCACTAACCCAAGTGCGAAAAGTGGTTTTCAACGACAGCACAAGTGCGGAAAGTGGTTTTGCAATCCTAGCACATGTGTGAAAAGTAGTTTTCAATGCCAGCACAAGTGTGGAAAGTGGTTTTGCACCACCAGCTCAAGTGCGGAGAGTGGTTTTCAACGCCAGCACAAGTGCGAAAAGTAGTTTTGCAACACTAACACAAGTGAGACAAGTGGTTTTGCAAAACTAACACAAGTGCAAAAAGTGGTTTTGAACACAAACAGGTGCACGGAAAGTGGTTTTCAACACCAGCAGAAGTGCGATAAGTGGTTTTCGACGCCAGCACAAGTGCGGAAAGTGGTTTTGCAATCCTAGCACATGTGTGAAAAGTAGTTTTCAATGCCAGCACAAGTGTGGAAAGTGGTTTTGCAACACTAGCTCAAGTGCGGAGAGTGGTTTTCAACGCCAGCACAAGTGCGAAAAGTAGTTTTGCAACACTAACACAAGTGCAAAAAGTGGTTTTGAACACAAAGTGGTGCACGGAAAGTGGTTTTCAACAACAGCAGAAGTGTGAAAAGTGGTTCTGCAACACTAACACAAGTGCAAAAAGTGGTACTCAATGCCAGCACATGTGCGCAAAGTAGTTCTGCAACACTAGCACAAGTGCGGAAAATGGTTTTGCAACACTAACACAAGTGCGAAAGTGGTTTTTGCAACACTAACACAAGTGCGATAAGATGGTTTCCAACGCCAGTATAAGTGCGGAAAGTGGTATTTGCAACAATAACACAAGTGCGAAAAGAGATTTTTCAACACTAACACTAGTGCGGAAAGTGGCTTTCAACACAAACACTTGTTCGTAAAGTGGTTTTCAATGCGAGCACGAGCGCGAAAAGTGGTTCGGCAACACGAGCTCAAGTGCGGAAAGTGGTTTTCAACACTAGCGAAAGTGCGGAAAATGGTTTTGCAACACTAACACAAGAGCGAAAGTGGTTTTGCAACACTAACACAAGTGCGAAAGTGGTTTTGCAACACTAACACAACTGCGATAAGTGGTTTTCAGTGCCAGGACGAGTGCGGAAAGTGGTTTTTGCAACAATAACACAAGTGCGATCAGTGTTTTTCAACACTAGCACGAGCACGGAAAGTGGTTTTCAACACCAACACTTGTGCGTAAATGGTTTTCAACGCGAGTACGAGTGTGGAAAGTGGTTTTGCAACACTAACGCAAGTGCAAAAAGTGGTTTTCAATGCCAGCACAAGTGCGGGAAGTGGTTCTGCAACACCAACACAAGTGCGGAAAGTGGTTTTCAACGCCAGCAGAAGTGCAGAAAGTGGTTCTGGAACACTAACACAAGTGCAAAAAGTGGTATTCAATGCCAGCACAAGTGCGGAAAGTAGTTCTGCAACACTAGCACAAGTGCGGAAAATGGTTTTGCAACACTAACACAAGTGCGAAAGTGCTTTTGCAACACTAACACAAGTGCGATAAGTGGTTTTCAGCACCAGCACGAGCGCGGAAAGTGGTTTTCAACATCAGCATAAGTGTGGAAAGTGGTTTTGCAACACTAACTCAAGTGCAAAAAGTGGTATTCAATGCCAGCACAAGTGCGGAAAGTGGTTTTGAAAACAAACAGGTGCACGGAAAGTGGTTTTCAACACCAGCAGAAGTGCGAAAATTGGTTTTCAATGCCAGCACAAGAGCGGAAAGTGGTTTTGCAACACTAGCACATGTGTGAAAAGTAGTTTTCAATGCCAGCACAAGTGTGGGACGTGGTTTTGCAACACTAACAAAAGTGCGGAGAGTGGTTTTCAACGCCAGCACAAGTGCGAAAAGTAGTTTTGCAACACTAACACAAGTGAGACAAGTGGTTTTGCAGCACTAACACAAGTGCAAAAAGTGGTTTTTGAACACAAACAGGTGCACGGAAAGTGGTTTTCAACACCAGCAGAAGTGCGAAAAGTGTTTTTCAATGCCAGCACAAGAGCGGAAAGTGGTTATTCAATACTAACACATGTGTGAAAAGTGGTTTTTAATGCCAGCACAAGTGTGGGACGTGGTTTTGCAACACTAACAAAAGTGCAAAAAGTGGTTTTTAATGCCAGCACAAGTGCGGAAAGTGGTTCTGCAACACTAACACAAGCGTGCAAATTGGTTTTCAACGCCAGCTCAAGTGCGGATAGTAGTTCTGCAACACCAGCTCAAGTGCGGAAAGTGGTTTTCAACACCAGCATAAGTGTGGAAAGTAGTTCTGCAACACTAGCTCTAGTGCGGAAAGTGGTTTTCAACGCCAACAGACGTGCGGAAAGTGGTTCTGCAACACTAGCACAAGTGCAGATAATGGTTTTGCAACACTAACACAAGGGCGAAAGTGGTTTTGCAACACTAACACAAGTGCGATAAGTGGTTTTCAACAATAGCACGAGCGCGGAAAGTGGTTTTTGCAACAATGACACAAGTGCGAAAAGTGGTTTTGCAACACTAGCATGAGTGCGGAAAGTGGTTTTCAACACCAACACTTGTTCCTAAATTGGTTTTCAATGCTAGCACGAGCGCAAAAAGTGGTTCTACAACACTAGCTCAAGTGCGGAAAGTGGTTTTTCAACACCAGCAAAAGTGCGGAAAATGGTTTTGCAACACTAACACAAGTGTGAAAAGTGGTTTTGCAATACTAACGCAAATGCAAAAAGTGGTTTTGCAACACTAACACAAGTGCGAAAGTGATTTTGCAACACTAACACAAGTGCGAAAGTGGTTTTGCAACACTAACACAAGTGCGACAAGTGGTTTTCAACACGAGCACTAGTGCGCAAAGTGGTTTTCAACACCAACACTTGTGTTGAAAGTGGTTTTCAATGCTAGCACGAGTGCTGAAAGTGGTTTTCAACGCCAGCATAAGTGTGGAAATTGGTTTTTGCAACACCAACACAAATACGAATAATGGTTTACAACACGAGCACGAGTGCGGTAAGTGGTTTTGCAACACTAACAGGAGCACGAAAAGTAGTTTTCAACATTAGCATAAGAGCAAAAAGTGCTTTTCACCACTAACCCAAGTGCGAAAAGTGGTTTTCAACGCCAGCACAAGTGCGGAAAGTGGTTTTGCAACACCAGCTCAAGTGCGGAGAGTTGTTTTCAACGCCAGCACAAGTGCGAAAAGTAGTTTTGCAACACTAACACAAGTGAGACAAGTGGTTTTGCAACACTAACACAAGTGCAAAAAGTGGTTTTGAACACAAACAGGTGCACGGAAAGTGGTTTTCAACACCAGCAGAAGTGCGAAAAGTGGTTTTCAATGCCAGCACAAGAACGGAAAGTGGTTTTGCAATACTAGCACATGTGTGAAAAGTAGTTTTCAATGCCAGCACAAGTGTGGAAAGTGGTTTTGCAACACTAGCTCAAGTGCGGAGAGTGGTTTTCAACGCCAGCACAAGTGCGAAAAGTAGTTTTGCAACACTAACACAAGTGAGACAAGTGGTTTTGCAACACCAACACAAGTGCAAAAAGTGGTTTTGAACACAAACAGGTGCACGGAAAGTGGTTTTCAACACCAGCAGAAGTGCGAAAAATGTTTTTCAATGCCAGCACAAGAGCGGAAAGTGGTTTTTCAATACTAGCACATGTGTGAAAAGTGGTTTTTAATGCCAGCACAAGTGTGGGAAATGGTTTTGCCACACTAACAAAAGTGCAAAAAGTGGTTTTTAATGCCAGCACAAGTGCGTAAAGTGGTTCTGCAACACTAACACAAGTGTGCAAAGTGGTTTTCAACGCCAGCACAAGTGCGGATAGTGGTTCTGCAACACCAGCTCAAGTCCGGAAAGTGGTTTTCAACACCAGCATAAGTGTGGAAAGTGGTGTTGCAACACTAACTCAAGTGCAAAAAGTGGTATTCAATGCCAGCACAAGTGCGGAAAGTAGTTCTGCAACACTAGCTCAAGTGCGGAAAGTGGTTTTCAACGCCAACAGACGTGCGGAAAGTGGTTCTGCAACACTAACACAAGTGCGATAAGTGGTTTTCAACAATAGCACGAGCGCGGAAAGTGTTTTTTGCCACAATGACACAAGTGCGAAAAGTGGTTTTGCAACACTAGCACGAGTGCGGAAAGTGGTTTTCAACACCAACACTTGTTCCTAAAGTGGTTTTCAATGCTAGCACGAGCGAAAAAGTGGTTCTACAACACTAGCTCAAGTGCGGAAAGTGGTTTTCAACACTAGCAAAAGTGCGGAAAATGGATTTGCAACACTAACACAAGTGTGAAAAGTGGTTTTGCAATACTAACGCAAATGCAAAAAGTGGTTTTGCAACACTAACACAAGTGCGAAAGTGGTTTTGCAACACTAACACAAGTGCGAAAGTGGTTTTGCAACACTAACACAAGTGCCATAAGTGGTTTTCAGCACCAGGACGAGTGCGGAAAGTGGTTTTTGCAACAATAACACAAGTGCGAAAAGTAGTTTTGCAACACTAACACAAGTGCCATAAGTGGTTTTCAACACCAGCACGAGCGCCGAAAGTGGTTTTCAACACCAGCATAAGTGTGGAAAGTGGTTTTGCAACACTAACGGAAGTGCAAAAAGTGGTATTCAATGCCAGCACAAGTGCGGAAAGTAGTTCTGCAACACTAGCTCAAGTGCGGAAAGTGGTTTTCAATGCCAGCACAAGTGTGGATAGTGGTTTTGCAACACTAACACAAGTGCAAAAAGTGGTTTTCAATGCCAGCACAAGTGCGGAAAGTCGTTCTGCAACACTAACACAAGTGCAGAAAGTGGTTTTCAACGCCAGCAGAAGTGCGGAAAGTGGTTCTGCAATACTAACACAAGTGCAAAAAGTGGTCTTCAATGCCAGCACATGTGCGGAAAGTAGTTCTGCAACACTAGCACAAGTGCAGAAAATGGTTTTGCAACACTAACACAAGTGCGAAAGTGGTTTTGCAACACTAACACAAGTACGATAAGATGGTTTTCAACGCCAGTATGAGTGCAGAAAGTGGCTTTTGCAACAATAACACAAGTGCGAAAAGTGATTTTTCAACACTAACACAAGTGCGATAAGTGGTTTTCAATGCCAGTATGAGTGCGGAGAGTGGTTTTTGCAACAATAACACAAGTGCGAAAAGTGATTTTTCAATATTAACACAGTGGCTAAATGTGGCACCAATTAAGCCACAGGCCCAGCCATGACAATGACTACTGCACCCTCCAAAACACTCGTTCCACTGCCTGCACCACAGGTGTCAATACCCATGTAATTTACCGATGCCCTCTTCCTGGCTTTACACTAACACCCCCCCCCCCACCCCCACAGGGCTTTCGTGATGGGATTCCACCTCCCCCCATTCAATCCTTCGCACCATGCATTCCACACCTTTTATTCCACACCAAGCATTCCGCACCTTTCACACCTCATCTACTTTCACACACCATTTTTCTCACACACCTCAAACACAATTCCATTTATTTTCCACACACAATTCCTCACTCACACAGCATCATCTATCTACCCAATTTCCCCTAAAACTCGTGCTTCCCTCGTCGTCCCTTTACACTATGCACTCCCTTTATTAACATCCACCTAAACTCTCTACGTCCCCTCTACAGTTCAGGTGTCACTACTTAATTCTCAGTCTCTACTGTCGTCTAAATCCCTATCAATTATCCTAGCACTCCCTCGGCTAGCTTCGGTGCCCCATGGAGGCAACCATTGCTGGCACCCCCATGTGCCTGTCACTGCCATCCCCCTAAACTAATGCTCATGGGCCCCCCATGTGAGGAATGGTCAGTACCATTCCCCCCACGTGGGGTACACTACTCCCAGTCCTCTACACAATGAGCCTCTCCATGTGGAAGTATCTTGTCATGGCTCGGCCACGAAGGGCCGAGCGATCCATGCGGGTGGTTGGTCGCTTGTATGGGAGGAGGGCCGTCTGGCATTTTCGATCCAAGGGGGGAGGGAATGATGGGCCCAGGTGCAGGGCTCCATCCTTGCGTGGGGCCTCGCAGTCCCACGCACAGTGACCCAGCCGGCCACTGTCGGAGCACCGCACCCGACAAGGTGCATGGCTCCGATAACTACTACCTCCCCTTGAACCCGGCCAATCGGCTCTGCCGCCATACGGCACCAACCATACCGTGCGTGGGCCGGAGGCACGAATCGTGCATGCCGGTCCTCGTGAGACCGACGCCGCACCGATCCCCTCCGGTCCCTGCAGCACACAACTCACCGGGGGCTCGCGTACGCCACTCGTCCCGCTAAGCTCTACTCCCCCGGTCGGTGTCGATGCATGAGCCGCGTCCTCACCACGCGCGACCCACTCCACACTCACACACCCAGGCACACACGTGCCCCCCACACACTCCGTTATGCACTCTTGTTTCACACACTCAGGTGTGCACTCTCGCTCACACTCCGGTGCACACTCTACCCACACACACTCCGGTGTGCACTCTTCCTCACACTCCACTATTGCACACTCTGGTGCACACTCCTCCCACACACATGCTGGTGTGCATTCTCCCTCACACTCCAGTGCACACTCTTCCCACACACACTCCGGTGTGCATTCTTCCTCACTCTCCAGTGCACACTCTTCCCATACACACGCTGGTGTGCATTCTCGCTCAAATTCCGGTGCACACTCTTCCTTTACACACTCAGCCATCGCACACACACATCGCACACTCAGTGCACACTCTTTTCCTGCACGCTCCGGTGCACACTTTTTCTCTACACACTAGCCCATCGCACACTCTGGTGCACACTCCTCCCACACACACTCCAGTGTGCATTCTCCCTCACGCTCCATAACACACTCTCGCTCCACGCACGCCCTCTCATACCGCACAATGGGCCTCCCACGATTTGTACCACCCTCACTCGTACACCGCACAATGGGCCCTATGCGAACGCCCGGGTCTTGCCTCTCTCCCAAGCGCGCCGAGCACACGTTTGCGTCAACCACATTCTCACCATTATCACTCACCTCGGGGCCCTCCTTCTCCACCAGCACTTGCAAACTTTTTATTTCGTTAGCAAGCACGGCATCACGGTGCAAACACGAACCTTGCACGGATTCCATCACCTCCTCCCGCGATCTGCTCCCCTTCTCTTCTGTCTCTCCAATTCCAATTCTTTTTTCTACCACGATGATCGTCGGTGCCCCTAAAATTTTCTTTTCCAACTCGACCTTCGCCGGCGCCCCCAAAATTTTATTTTCCAATGCGACGATCGTCGGTTCCTCTACAATTTCCTCTCGCGTCGCTACTCCCATAGCCCCGGTCAACTCAGCTGTCCTCCGCTCTAGCTCGCTCCCCACGCGTTCTCCGCACCGTGTCACCTCGTCGCGTACCACCATGACCTTCCCGCTCAATCTACACCCAATGTCCTCCCTCATTTCTTTTATGTCCTTTCTCGACGCTGCTCTCATTTTTTCCATGTCATACCTGGATTCCTTTATTTCTTCCCTCATTTTTTCCATTTCCCGGGTGGATTTGTCCCCCAATTCTTTCATTTGACCACCCATTTTGTTTTCCAACCCATTTAACCCATCTTTCCATCTCGCTCATCTTTTCCATATACCCCATCATTTGCGCCATAAGAAGACCCACATCTATTGGCGCTGCGGGCTCGGCTCTCGCCGCCACGGGCGAGGCGCTGCCATTTTCTGCCCCTGCTGCCATGCCCTCTTCGGCTTCCTCCACTACCAACTGTCCCTGTTGGTCCTGGGCCATTAATTCTTCCTTTATTGTTCCCACCGTCATTTGACCGCCTTGGCCAGCTATCGTACAAATTTAATTTTGATTTTAAAAAACTAAATTTCGTCCACTCGTAATTTTGAGCACATGAAGCGCACTCTAGGTCCAATTATCCCACTCCTAGACACCAATTTGTTGCGGATCTCCCGAAGCCCGTCGCCGGTACAAAGGGGGGGGGGTTAAACCCTTTTTCCCCCCGGGTCTTCGTGTCCACGAGGCCGAGTCATCACTTCCGCAGCGAGCATGGAAAAGGGTATCGGGTCGATGCCACACGTACCTTTGACCCACGTTGCCACGAAAACGGGGACCGGACCATGCACAAGCCACGCTAATCAAATACGCCCGAGCGGTGTGCGTATCACGTGACTTGTGCCGTTTCCTTTTATTGAACCCGATTCGAGCGGTTCTGTTCGTGCGATGCTAGGCCAATTGTGAAATGATGGGAACGATCGAATAAGAGGAAGAACACAGTTTATTTACAGCTATACAGGTGAAGAGACACAGAGCAGGCACTTAAACAGTCTTAACTTATCCCCAGACAAAGGGCCCACTCACTCACGCGGGGAGAAAGGAGGAAGGAAAAGTTCGCGTTCCCAAACACGTCGTGGCGCCGTCCACTCCAGACAGCTCGCTCGGCGTGGCCCTCTGGTGGTCACGGCACATATACAGGGAGCCCAGGTACGAGGGTCGTCGGGATGTCTGGATTCATCTCCGGGATGGATCGTCTCCACACCACGCGATTAATACAGGCAGCAGCAGAGCATAGGGCACAGGGGCACGGGGAATGTTCGAGTACAGCGGCTATCACAAACAACTCAATCCACTCGCGGTGGGACAACAGTTCTTTTTTTTTTTCTTTTTTCTTTTTTTGTATACTGAATCGAGGCTCGTGAAAGAGCTGACATTTACTTCACAAACAAATCAACCAGACAAACAAAATATATAAAAGAGGGAGCAGAAGACAAGATGGGGAGAGATGGGGAAGCACACAAACACTTGAGAGCACACAACATTTGAGAGCAGGGAGATGTGTGGGAGGGAGAGGGCTTGGGAGGAGGAGGCGTGGGAAGGGGGGGGGGGGGGGTGGGAGAAGTATAAAACACAAGGACACCAAGGACCTCCAGGACAGAAGTTGGTATTTCAAAAAAGTGGAATTGGGGTGAAATTAGCGGGGGTAGAAAAGATCAAGGTTTTGGATGGGGGAAGATAAGAGATGGTGGTGAACAGCTGTTTTAAAGACCTGGAGGGTGGAGTGGGATTGAAGAGAGTGAGGGAGTTTGTTCCAGAGGTGGGAGAAAAGAGGAATGAAGGAGTGAAGGTGAGCAGAGAGTCTTGATTTTGGCAGTTTCACAAGAAGAGGGTTGCTGGCAGATCTTGTGCGACCCGTAGGTGTATTTGGGGGACAGAGCCCAGAGAGAGCTGGGGGGGCAAGGCCAGAGAGGAGTCGGTAGAAGACAGAAAGACCACCAACCTGCCTGCTGCGGTGAGTGAGTGAGAGGCCCTTGGAATTAGCTTCATCGCGGGAGATTCCAATGATTCTGAATGCTTTGGTTTCAACAGCGTGAAGACGAGCTAGGTGTGAGGCAGGAGCACCAGCCCAGAGGGGAGAGCAGTATTCCATTGAGCTGCGGATGAAAGCCTTGTATGTGGTGAGGAGCTCAGGTGTGCCAAGGAAGGACTTCGCACAACGGAGGATGCCCAGTCGGCGACTGGCTTTGGAGGCCAGATTTGAAATGTGGTTTTCCCAGGAAAGATCATGGCAGATAGTGAGACCCAAAAGCTTGAGTGACAGAACTTCTTGGAGAGGATTATTCAGAAAGTAGATGGGAGGGTTGTCCAGTCGGTCTTTTCGGAGAGACATTGTAAGAGTGTGAGATTTGTCAGGATTGAAAGACATGTTCCACTTGTTTTCCCAGTCTGTGATTTTGTCCAGGTCTGCAGAGAGTGAGGAGGCTGCAGACTGCCGATCTGAGGGATGAAGAATGGAGCGACAGAGAGTAGAGTCATCAGCAAAGAGATAGAGAGGATTTTCAAGAGAGTCAGAGAGATCATTTATGAAGACCAGAAAAAGCACAGGGCC
Source organism: Myxine glutinosa (assembly GCF_964187855.1). Classification (NCBI taxonomy): domain Eukaryota; kingdom Metazoa; phylum Chordata; class Myxini; order Myxiniformes; family Myxinidae; genus Myxine; species Myxine glutinosa. The sequence continues at coordinate 40,666 of NW_027616806.1, read as the reverse complement.
CAGAACACTGCCTTGGGGAACTCCAGCCTGAACAGGAAGAGGAGATGAGAGAAACCCATTTAGGGCCACACGTTGACTACGACTAGAGAGGAAGTCCGCCAGTCCTGACGGTCCGCCAGTCCGCCAGTTCTGACGCACTCTCTGATTCTGACGCGGGGCGACTCTCTCTCTCCTTGTCTCTCTCTCGTTCTCGTGCGTTCTGACGCGGGGGGCTCGGGGCAGGGTTTTATACAGCCCCTCCCCGGTCCTACCCGAATGTTCCATGAGCCCCTCCTCTCGCCGCTGTTGTGAGTCACTCCCTTCGAGCACCGATTGGCTGCTCGCGGCTTGCTGTCCACTCCCCCTGCAGCTCCTCCCCTCGGCCCTGCCAGACTTGTTCAGGCGGAGCACATGGTATTCCAGCCTAATCGAGGCCTACACTTACTGGCCTGCTCAACGCAAAACTAACACAGGAAAGGACTACGCTTACATTTACTAAGAGATAACTGAACTACAGCGAGGCTACATGTTGTGGTGCAACTACCTACGAGGGGGTCATTTTTTATTCACAAAACCGCAACAGTATTTTAAAATGCCTTACTCTCCTTACTTACGACTTCATCAGGAATGGCCCATTCATTCTTCTTCTTCATCAAAGTCTCTTCCCTTTGTTTTTTTACAAGGCTTATTTCCCAAAACCTTTTCACTCCTAAACACTTAGTTTATCCAGCTTCCTGTCATACCTAGAGCCCCAATTTTGTCCATGCATTTTTTAACCACTCCATTTATTTTTTTTACTACTCCATTTATTAATTTTTTTAACCAAAAAAAAAACATTTTTACCACTCTACCCATGAAGTCTGTCACACTACTGTATATCCAATTTGGGAATCCCGAGAACTCAATTTTGCAGAGATTGCATGCACACAACAATCAATTACTCTTTGCATCCATTCATCATGTCAAACCCCTCCAGGTTCCCCCATCTGCTTCTTCCTCATCCCACCCTCTGTCTGCTTCTCCCTTGAACCATTTCCTCTCAGCTTTCCCCTTATCACTCTCCCACTCAGCTTCCCCTCATCTCACCCCGTCTCAGCTCCCCTCTGCCTCTCCTGATTTCTCCTACCCCTCCATCCCCCTTCAACTTCCCAGCTTCCCCTAGTCCTTCAACCTCCCAGCCTTGCCCTAGATTTGCTCCCTCTCATTGCTCCTTTCCACATTCCTGCACCCCGCCAGCAGCTCCAACTCTCGTCTCTAACTGTATGGACCGCAAACAGCTGATGCCTCCACTCCAACCTGATAAATCTCTCAATCCAGGCCACTGCTGATAAATCAGACATCAGCGATTAGAATCCTTCCACCCACAGGATGACCCTGACTTCTTTGTGTCTCTCGATCCTTAGCTATTGTCTCCTCTGGTTTGATCAACCTGAGCCCAGTCTTGGTGGCGTAGTCACACTGTACATCAAGAACTCCATTTCTCACTCTCTGTGTACTGCTCTTAAACCTCCCAAAACCAAGAAGTACCTCTGGGTATGACTTCCCCTGCACTCCCATCTCATGTTTATCTTTGTGTTGTACTGTCCTCCCAACAGAGACAACTCCATCTACATCTCTCAGACGACACGGACACCAACTGTTACCCACTCATCCTAACTCTCTCTTCCTCATATGTTGTGATTTCAATTTTCACCATGGAAGTATCTCTCACCAGCCATGCCACTTCAGCAAAGGATTTCTGTGACTCAATGGGACTGATTCAACTTTCCCACCCAGATTTCTGTCAATGGCAAACCCACCCTTTTGAATTTGGTTATGACCAACTTCCCCGCCAATGTCTCGTGCTCTTCCTCTGCTCCAATGGTTCATCTGATCACGGGCTTGTGAAGGTCAACATCTATCTATCTGTCTATTCTCACAGAACAGCCTCAGTGCCGCGAGTCTGGCAGTTTACCTCGGCAAACAAGTGCAAGCAGCCATTGCACTTCAAGATATCCTGATATTATCCTGATATTAACATATATATTCTGATATTAACTGAACATAGCAATTCTTCCACAGAAACCTTATGTGCAGATTCCTCCCATTCCTTCAATTATCATTCCCATCCTCGCATTCATGGCACACTGAATCCTGTGGTTATGGAGGTGCCTCCAAACATCTAGCCTTCAATTCCTGGAAGGCAAATCCGACCGATGGCAACCTCAGGTCATTCAACAAAACCCGCAACAACTGTTTGTCCATTCTCAGGAGTGCCAGAAAACACCATCTGTCCAACCTCAAGGGAATGAACTTTCAAACTTGTCACCCTCCTCTAAAACCTGTTGGTGCCTTGTTAAGTCTGTCTCTGGAGTTTCCTCCCCTTCCATCTCTTCCCTCACATCAAATGGCATCACAGCCGACTCCCCTTGGGAGAAGGCCAAATGCCTCAATTCTGTACTAGTTTCCAAATCATGTGGCACCAACCCCTCGCTCTTTGTATGCACTCTACTCAGTCGCACCTAACAGATTCTGAGTTATGTTTTTAAGATAATTTGGTAATGTCTGAGGGCGATTTAGTTGCTCAAACTCGACAATGATAATGTTTTCAAAACAAAACAGGTTTAACAAATTAGAAAATGGATGAGGAACAAGACAATAAATGAATCAATGGAGAAACAGGAAAACTCAATCATCACAATGTGCTTCATCTCAATGAAGATGGACTGTTCACCTATCTTAATCAAACTTAACACACAGACTCCACTCTCTGCCGCTCCATATCTCATCCCTCAGATCAGCAGCCTCTTCACTCTCTGCAGACCTGGATAAAATCACAAATTGGCCAAACACGTGGAACATGTCTTTCAATCCTTACAAATCTCACACTCTCACTATTAGTCTAGTAGGAAGACTAGGTCCCCCTGCACCCCCCGGAGATATACTTCTAATCAGTGTTTCTAGATTGGAAAAAATGTGTAGAAAATGACTAGCTATGGCCCCAAGCTGAAAAAATGTCCCACATACCATTTTTATGCAAATTACTGCTGCCATTATCAAAAAAACGATTTTTGACATATCTCAGCCAATATTGCAGATAATTGAAAAATGAAGGTGTCTAGACCCATGTTTTGAAGGGCATAGATCATGATAGAACTATTCATAACATGATTACATGTGTCTATGGTATACTAGTATGCATATTAATGCTGTAATTACAAAATAATCAGTTTTACAAATGATAAGGATACGTTAATACTGCAGATAACTTAACATGGTACATAAGGGGTCTAAACCCAGGTATTTTCAAGGTTAAATGTCAACAAGATGCTCCTGAGTCTTGCATAGGGGCGGGACATTGGCAGTAACATTGGTACCACTCAACTTTTCTTCCCACCATTGACTTTGTATTGCGAGAGATTTTCACTTGCTTATTTAAAGGTTTCTCACCCAGCCCACGTAAAATCTACCAACTCCTGCTGTTAACTCCCAAACATATTTTTTTATGTTATCCAATCACAGTGCAGAAATGACAGACTAGAGATCCAAATTAGTGCTGCTATAGCTGCCATTTTACATTTCCATCCATGTAACATGCGCGCTCGCGCGCTCGTATCAATTGGTAATGTCGCGCGCTCGTATCAATTGGTAACGTTGATGTTATTGAATACCTCAGTTGAAAGTTCAGTCTTCCATTCCATCTGTGTGTTGTTCTTGGTATTCATCCTCCAATCTAGCCAGGTAAGATGCTAACTATAATGTTACTCACACTCTTGACTTCAGTTTCTGCATGAAATCATAAACAGGCAGAATAACAGCTGAGCCAGCTAGCACCATGTTAGCTAACGTTAAAGCTAGCCTCATCTATGTACAGTATGTTCCTAATGTCGGTGTAACTTAAACTTTTGTTAATGCCAAACATGAGACATATCTGTTGACTTCTGTATATGAATTGAACCAGAAAGAGGCACGACAGCTGAGCTAGCTACAGTAACTTAGCACAATGTTTCATTGGCCTAGATAGCTAACGTTAGTGTGGAAGAATTTAGATGTTTTAGCTATTAGCACTTTTGATGCCACTAAACATGGTTTAGTCAGCTAAAAAGTACCCTAGTGTAGAACATGACTCAGAACCTCTGTTACCTCACTGAAAACTCAGAGCCTCCTTTCACAGGCACTTTTAACATCATTCGTGATTTCTTATTTGTCATTTAACAGTGATGGTAGACATCGACAGCAAGCATGCCCAAAATAAAACGGAGTGTAGAACCTGCAGCCCAAAGCTCTCCTCCTACATGCATCCTTCATGTACCATCCATGTCTGATCATGGGGATTTCACGCCCCTCCGTAAAATTAAAGGATCTGCTTCAGAAAAACTGCAACTGCTTCAAAAGATCCGGGATAAACGTCTCAACCAACCGCATGACTCCCCATGTCGTATGCAATCAGTATGTGATCAGATCCCGGCAACTCTTCCTGATGACCTAGAAAGAGTAGGATATCACAGCAAGTGTTATAAGCACTTTGTCCGCCACTTTCATCGTCTGGGAGATGATACAGAACCAGGGCCATCAACCTCATCATGGCATCACTCTCCTCGTAAACCAGGAGGTTCTGCTGAACCCATCTTCCCGCCAGAGTGTATATTTTGTGAGAAAGTTGAGACCAAAGATGCTCATCGCAATACTGAGAGGCCTACAACCTTCCCATCCTTTAAAAACAAAGAAAATGCATGGGAGCAAATCGAAACACGGGCTGAGAAAATGGGTCTCTATCGACTCCATCGAAAGGTGAAAAACAAAGACCTCTTTGCATGTGAGGCCAAACACCATCCGTCATGTTTTAAAGCTTTCCGCACAGCATTCTACAACTATGAGCGTGCGATTCACAGAGCCGAAGCACCAAAGGAGCAGGCTTGCATGTCAGCCGCCCATGAAAAGGCATTCAACTCAGTACTGGAACACATTCAAACCCAGGTCATCCAGCAGAATAAAGTTCTACAGCTTTCTTCCTTGCGCTTGCTCTATGTCGAGGAACTGAAACTGAATGGATATGAGAACTCAAATTATCGGTCAGAGAAACTACTGAAACGCCTACAGAATGACCCAATCAAGGAGCATATCCACTTCACGAAGGTTGATCATGACAAATGTGATGTCATTTCTTTCTGGCTTGTGCACAGCTCAAACATAACAGTTTCCAATGCTCTCGCACGAGCATTCACACTCGGAAGCACAAACAAGAACCAAAATGTTGCCCTCCAACTTCGCCAGGGTATTCTACAGGCTTTCAGAGAGTGTAAAGACCAACCATGGCCACCAACAGCTGAAGACATGGAGCTCAATCCTGAAGACATCCTACCTCCAGACCTTGTCCGCTTTCTCAGCGTGCTAATGACTGGCAAGGAGGGCATCGAGACAGAAAAGGTGAAGCGTCTGGTCTTCTCCATTGGACAAGATCTGTGCCGTGCAGTGTCAGATGGAAAATGGAAGTTACCAAAGCACATTCTCCTCTGTGTGACTGTAAGGCACCTGTTCCGAAGCAAACAGCTCACCACAATACTACACAGGCTTGGACACTCTGAGAGCTACGATTTCGCCTTGGAGTTGGAAACTGCTCTCGCCAAGGTCCTGGATGAAGTCTCAACTTATCGTACACCACAAATTGTGACAGGAGAGGGCAACCTTGTATTCCACTGTGAGTGGGA